>NC_053133.1:31351561-31366561 GCF_010015445.1 Perca fluviatilis
TATCTATCTATATATAATCTATATATCTATATATAATATGTATCTATCTATATATAATCTATATATCTATATGTAATATGTATCTATCTTTATATAATCTATATATCTATATATAATCTATATATAATATGTATTATATTATAAAGATGCTGCTTTGAAGTCTGAGGATGGGGGCAGCGTGGTGGCCCAGAGGTCAGCACCGTGGTCTCACAGCAGGAAGGTTCTGGGTTCTAATCCAGGTCGTTCCGGGCCTTTCTGTGTGGAGTTTGCATGTTCTCCCCATGTTTATGTGGGTTTCCTCCACCATCTAAAAACATGTACTAGGTTCTCCAGGCAGTGCCCTTGAGCAAGGCACTGGCTCAGATCTGGAGTTGGTCCCGGGGCGCTGTGATTGGCTGCCCACTGCTCCCTGGAGGGATGGGTTAAATGCAGAGAATGAATTTCGCTATGTGTATGTGTATGTGACAATAAAGTACCTTTAATGTCCGCCACCAGATGGCGCGCCCGCTTTCTCAAACGTTTAGCTCCGCCCACATTTAGCCCAATCTAATCTACGTACTGCAGTCAGGTGCAATCACCCTGACCTGGAGGAAGCTCTGGCTACAACACAGATGCATTCTGGGATAGGAGTTAAACACTCTCTGGGTTGGGCGCCCGGATGGCTCGGTTGGTAGAGCGGGCGCCCATATGTAGAGGTTTGCACCACGGTGCAGCGGGCCAGGGTTCGGCTCCGGCCTGCAGCCCCATGTCATTCCCCCCCTTCTCTCTCCCCTTTCATGTCTTCATCTGTCCTTTCAAAAGGCCAAAAATATCTTTTCTTTAAGCTATCTATGATTGTTTGATTGCTAACGTTAGCTCATAGACTGTGCGTTAGCTCAAAAAGCCGTTAGCATCTTGGAGGCTACTTGTCGCAAAGTGACTCATGCGCGACTCAAATCTGCGGGCAGTGACACTCCTCATACAGTATTAAATTAATTTAACTGTTGACACAATACAGTAACGTGAGATATTTAAAGGCGTACTAAGTAACTTTCTCTCTACAGGTAGTCTAATGTAACTACAGCTCGCGTAGCGCGAGCTGTAGTTACATTAGACTACCTGCAGGGGGACCCAAGAGAGAAAATTATACAGCATCCCTTCAAATTAGCTGATACAGACTTAGAAACAGGACACTGAAGTTTCTCTGACTGCTTCCAGGGAGGAGAAGGAGAGGAGGAGCTCCCAGGAGACCAAGGAGACGGCAGAGGAGGAGAACAAGAAGAAGGAGGAGGAGGAGGAGGAGGAGGAGGAGAAGGAGGAAGTGATGATGGGTTTAACCGGACGGACACCGTCAACGGGACGAGCCGACAGCTTCCGCCAGGCTTTCTGCAGGACTTCCTGGACAGGTAAACAGTTCCTCAGTCACCTGGGCCCAGTATTAAAAAAACATTAATCTGGATCAAATTGATCTGGATTTGGAATTCCCATGTTTAGCTGTCCAGGATCAGCTGATCCATGTTTAGCTGTCCAGGATCAGCTGATCCATGTCCTGTTTAGCTGTCCAGGATCAGCTGATCCATGTTTAGCTGTCCAGGATCAGCTGATCCATGTTTAGCTGTCCAGGATCAGCTGATCCATGTTTAGCTGTCCAGGATCAGCTGATCCATGTCCATGTTTAGCTGTCCAGGATCAGCTGATCCATGTCCATGTTTAGCTGTCCAGGATCAGCTGATCCATGTTTAGCTGTCCAGGATCAGCTGATCCATGTCCATGTTTAGCTGTCCAGGATCAGCTGATCCATGTTTAGCTGTCCAGGATCAGCTGATCCATGTTTATCTGTCCAGGATCAGCTGATCCATGTTTAGCTGTCCAGGATCAGCTGATCCATGTTTAGCTGTCCAGGATCAGCTGATCCATGTTTATCTGTCCAGGATCAGCTGATCCATGTTTAGCTGTCCAGGATCAGCTGATCCATGTTTATCTGTCCAGGATCAGCTGATCCATGTCCATGTTTAGCTGTCCAGGATCAGCTGATCCAGATTACTTTTATGCCAGTTGTTTAAAGGAACATTGGATTGGATCACTATAGTAATTTGGTATTTGGATCACTAGGATCCAAATACCAAATTTCAGGATGACCAAATCCTGTTGGCCAGAGCCTTAAATTGGGGTCAGCAGTGTAGCCTACTGGCTCAGAAAAGAACTACAGGTAAACAACATCATGTAAAGACCAACAGGTAAACAACAACAGGTAAACAACAACAGATAAAAAACAACAGGTAAAGAACAACAGGGGCCTGTTGCACAAAACTAGGATAAGGGATTAAGCCAGGATATCTTGGTGATCCTGGCTCAATTGATCCGTAATCCGGTTGCACTAAAGCTGGATAGGGGGCAGGAGGATATGTTATGGTATAAATTACCATGGAGATTTATTCTGTGGAGCTAGCCTGCTCCAGACCAGGCTAAATTCCAGGATCTATTTAATCTCATCCCTAATGTCAGTCAGCAGTCACCACAAATGGAAACCAATAGTTATTTCACTGCTCACTATACATTGTTATCACATATAACTAGACCCACTGTCATTATTTAAACGTTTGTGATCATTAATTTCAATGATTTTGGATAAATAATGATTTTTAGATGATGTTGTTATCATTAGATAATTTACAGTTTCCCATAGACTATAAGGCTATATATAAAATGATAGAATATTAGGGCCACAGAGGGAAAAAAAAGACAAGTCATACTATTGTGACCCACCACCCGTGCCTTGTCTGTGGGTATTCTTTTTCACTGCTAAAACAGTACAGACAATGTGTGAGCAGGCACCTTCTGGGTACAATATATGCTTGTGCTTTGTTAAATATCAGTCAGGGACCATACCATTCTGCAGAATGTTCTTGTATTTGATTTTGACCTGCTGCCATGTCCGTTTTGGCCCGTTCATGTTTAATCTACATCACACGCACACACACACATTCTTTATCACAAGAACATTTAATGGAGTGACACTGCAAAAAATGACTTAATATCAAAAAAAAAAAAACTTAAATAAAGATGTATTTTCTTGATTTGCTAAATGACCTAGCAAAATAAGTATAGTTTAGACAAAAAATATAAACTTTAAGTAAATGTGTGCTTAAAACAAGCAAAAAAATAAAAAAAATCTGTCAATATAATAAGAAAAATTCTCTTGAAATAAGTTTACTTTTTCAATAAACACTTAATTTTAGAAAAGTTCTCTTGTTTCACTGGCAGATTATTTTGCTTATTGGTAATTTTGCTCAAGAAAATATTTAAGATTTTTTGGAGATATTTTGTTTTTACTGAAAACAAGACAAAAATACTAAGTAAGAAAGACATTTTTGCAGTGCAGTGAGCAACCGACCTTGGGTCCTTTGAAAGGCGCTATATAAATTAAAGTGATTATTATTATAGCTCATCTATTTATTCAATTAAAATTTATTTATATAGCACTTTTCACAATTGTTTCATTCTGTCAAAGCAGCTTTACATTAATAAAAGCAGGAGAAACAACAAAAAAAACGGTTGGACAACATAAGAAGCAGAGTACAACGGCTAAGATTAAACCGCATTGAGCGTAGTAATGTTAAAAATAATAGTATATGGCTTTAATAATAATTTATCATAGCTTTATACAGTGTGATGGAGTTACTTTACACAATTTCACTCATATCTGCAGTGCATTTCAATTGAAAATGTAACCGTGTCATAATTACAGTACAACTGCGTTTTTGGAGATGTGAATTAAATATTTGAATTGTAATTGTGATGTTTGAGCCGAGCGGTGAGTGTGTAATTGTGCACTACTTACGCATTCAGGCGGTCTGCAATACTTTGCCACGCTTTTTCTCTTTGCTTTATCACCTGTGGCGGTGTTGCCTTTCTTCTTAATTATATCTTTTACCTCCTCGTATGCCTCCATGAGGATTTGTGCCTTCCGACGGGGAAAAGTACGCGGCTCTAGTTGCCATGGTAAATCAGTTAATCTGTGATCTGTGGCGGGGTCCATTTGAGTGAGCCGTGAGCGCGCACCTATCCAGGATTGGTTTCACCTGGCTTAATGAATCCGTGTCTGCTCATCCTGGCTTGGTCTTTGTGCAACCAATTAAGCCTGGACGCACATGTTTTGGCTTCATTGAGCTCAGCTGAGTCATTTATCCCGGATGTCTTAATTCTACTTTTGTGCAACAGGCCCCAGGTAAACAACAGGTAAACAACAACAGGTAAACAACAACAGGTAAACAACAACAGGTAAACAACAACAGGTTATATAAATGTATCATCAGTAAACATTGATTTTATGATCATTCACTTAAAAAAAAAAAACAGTCTCTGATTTTATTTGGTTTCAAAAATCCCAACTGAATCCTCTCTTCTGATTGGATCAGGATAATCCTGTTTGTTTTTTATCAAATAGATCCCAAAGTGAGTTCAAAGGGCAGGTTTGATCCATATCAAATCATGGTCTTATCTTAGTTCAGATTCCTCTTTTGCTTTTGGAAAACTCATTTCCAAGACTTGATCCAATCCGTGATCCAAAATCCCACTGGATTACCATTGAAAAATTCTCTCTCCAGGTATCTGTCCTCTGATTGGCTGTATTAACTCTCTCTCTGCAGGTATTTGTCCTCTGATTGGCTGTATTACTCTCTCTCTGCAGGTATATGTCCTCTGATTGGCTGTATTAACTCTCTCTCCAGGTATCTGTCCTCTGATTGGCTGTATTAACTCTCTCTCCAGGTATCTGTCCTCTGATTGGCTGTATTAACTCTCTCTCTGCAGGTATCTGTCCTCTGATTGGCTGTATTAACTCTCTCTCCAGGTATCTGTCCTCTGATTGGCTGTATTAACTCTCTCGCAGGTATCTGTCCTCTGATTGGCTGTATTAATTCTCCATATCTGTATGTATATTAACTCTCTCAGGTATCTGTCCTCTGATTGGCTGTAGTAACTCTCTTCTGCAGGTATCTGTCCTCTGATTGGCTGTATTAACTCTCTCTGCAGGTATCTGTCCTCTGATTGGCTGTAGTAACTTATTGTATTACTCTCTGCAGGTATATGTCCCTGATTGGTTGTATTAACTCTCTGTACGTGTGTAGTAACTCCTCCAGTATCTGTCCCTGATTGGCTGTATTAACCTCTCTCCAGGTATCTGTCCTCTGATTGGCTGTAGTAACTCTCTCTCCAGGTATCTGTCTGATTGGTTGTATTAACTCCTATAGATTGGTAAACTCTCCAGGTATTTGTCCTCTGATTGGCTGTAGATTACTCTCTCTCTGCAGGTATATGTCCTCTGATTGGTTGTATTAATCTCTCTCCAGGTATTTGTCCTCTGATTGGCTGTAGATTACTCTCTCTCTGCAGGTATATGTCCTCTGATTGGTTGTAGTAACTCTCTCTCCAGGTATTTGTCCTCTGATTGGCTGTAGATTACTCTCTCTCTGCAGGTATCTGTCCTCTGATTGGCTGTAGTAACTCTCTCTCTGCAGGTATTTGTCCTCTGATTGGCTGTATTAACTCTCTCTCCAGGTATCTGTCCTCTGATTGGCTGTAGTAACTCTCTCTCCAGGTATCTGTCCTCTGATTGGCTGTATTAACTCTCTCTCCAGGTATCTGTCCTCTGATTGGCTGTAGTAACTCTCTCCAGGTATCTGTCCTCTGATTGGCTGTATTAATTCTCTCTCCAGGTATTTGTCCTCTGATTGGCTGTAGTAACTCTCTCTCTGCAGGTATCTGTCCTCTGATTGGCTATATTAACTCTCTCTCCAGGTATCTGTCCTCTGATTGGCTGTATTAACTCTCTCGCTGCAGGTATCTGTCCTCTGATTGGCTGTAGTAACCCTCTCTCTGCAGGTATGTGTCCTCTGATTGGCTGTATTAACTCTCTCTCCAGGTATCTGTCCTCTGATTGGCTGTAGTTACTCTCTCTCTCCAGGTATCTGTCCTCTGATTGGCTGTATTAGTTCTCTCTCCAGGTATTTGTCCTCTGATTGGCTGTAGGAACTCTCTCTCCAGGTATTTGTCCTCTGATTGGCTGTATTAACTCTCTCTCCAGGTATCTGTCCTCTGATTGGCTGTAGTAACTCTCTCTCTGCAGGTATCTGTCCTCTGATTGGCTGTAGTAACTCTCTCTCTCTGCAGGTATCTGTCCTCTGATTGGCTGTAGTAACTCTCTCTCTCTCTGCAGGTATCTGTCCTCTGATTGGCTGTATTAATTCTCTCTCCAGGTATCTGTCCTCTGATTGGCTGTAGTAACTCTCTCTCCAGGTATCTGTCCTCTGATTGGCTGTATTAACGCTCTCTCCAGGTATTTGTCCTCTGATTGGCTGTAGTAACTCTCTCTCCAGGTATCTGTCCTCTGATTGGCTGTATTAACGCTCTCTCCAGGTATTTGTCCTCTGATTGGCTGTAGTAACTCTCTCTCTCTCCAGGTATCTGTCCTCTGATTGGCTGTAGTAACTCTCTAGGTATCTGTCCTCTGATTGGCTGTATTAACTCTCTCTCCAGGTATTTGTCCTCTGATTGGCTGTAGTAACTCTCTCTCCAGGTATCTGTCCTCTGATTGGCTGTATTAACTCTCTCTCCAGGTATCTGTCCTCTGATTGGCTGTAGTAACTCTCTCTCTGCAGGTATCTGTCCTCTGATTGGTTGTAGTAACTCTCTCTCTCTGCAGGTATCTGTCCTCTGATTGGCTATATTAATTCTCTCTCCAGGTATCTGTCCTCTGATTGGCTATATTAACTATCTCTGCAGGTATCTGTCCTCTGATTGGCTATATTAACTCTCTCTGCAGGTATCTGTCCTCTGATTGGCTGAAGGTTTTCGGTCCTCTCATCATGGGCATCGGGATCTTCCTCTTCATCTGTGCGAACGCCGTCCTGCACGAGAACCGAGACAAGAAGACGAAGGTCATCAACCTGCGGGACATCTACTCCACGGTCATCGACCTGCACGCCCTCCGAAAACCCAACGCCACCACGGGCGCCACGCAGCGCCACGGCAACACGCTCAATGGCATCATCAACTACGTCCAATCACAGAGCCTCGAGACCAAGAACAGGAAGTACCCCGCATCGCTGAGCCGGAGGGAGAGAGAAGAAGAAACCGAGGAAGGAAAGGAGGGAAGAGAGGGAGGAAGGGAGGGAGGAAGAGAGGAGAGGGAGGAAGAGAGGGAGGAGGGGGGAGGAGGGGAGGGAGGAAGAGGAGGAAGAGAGGGAGGAAGAGAGGGAGGAGGGGAGGGAGGAAGAGAGGGAGGAAGAGGAGGAAGAGAGGGAGGAGGGGAGGGAGGAAGAGAGGGAGGAGGGGAGGGAGGAAGAGGAGGAAGAGAGGGAGGAAGAGAGGGAGGAAGAGAGGGTGGAGGGAGGGAGGAAGAGAGGGAGGAAGAGAGGGAGGAAGAGAGGGTGGAGGGGAGGGAGGAAGAGAGGGAGGAAGAGGAGGAAGAGAGGGAGGAGGGGAGGGAGGAAGAGAGGGTGGAGGGAGGGAGGAAGAGAGGGAGGAAGAGAGGGAGGAAGAGGAGGAAGAGAGGGAGGAAGAGGAGGAAGAGAGGGAGGAAGAGAGGGAGGAGGAAGAGGAGAAAGAGTGTTCAGTATCTCTCCGTCCAGACCAGCTTCCTGCAGGGAGTTACTCCTCCTTTCCTCCCATCTGTCTCACCCCTCCCTGTCTCACTCCTCCCTGTCTCACCCCTCCCTGTCTCACCCCTCCCACCTGTCTCTCTCCTCCCTGTCTCACCCCTCCCACCTGTCTCTCTCCTCCCTGTCTCTCCCCTCCCACCTGTCTCACCCCTCCCGCCTGTCTCTCTCCTCCCTGTCTAACCCCTCCCACCTGTCTCATCCCTCCCTGTCTCACCCCTCCCGCCTGTCTCTCTCCTCCCTGTCTCATCCCTCCCACCTGTCTCTCTCCTCCCTGTCTAACCCCTCCCGCCTGTCTCTCTCCTCCCTGTCTCACCTCCTGTTGTCCTCTGCGTGCACGCCCCCCCCCTCCCACCGGAGGCGGAGCCTGCCAGCGAGCGCCGCTGGTTACACGGAGAGGACGAATCGTTTGGGTCGACCGATGTGACATCACACAGGAAGTATTCCGACCAATCAGTGTGACTTCAGTGTGACTTCAGTGTGATGTCAGAGTGACTTCAGCGTGATGTCAGCGTGATGTCAGAGTGACTTCAGCGTGATGTCAGCGTGATGTCAGCGTGATGTCAGCATGATGTCAGCGTGATGTCAGCGTGATGTCAGAGTGACTTCAGCGTGATGTCAGCGTGATGTCAGAGTGACTTCAGCGTGATGTCAGCGTGATGTCAGCGTGATGTCAGCATGATGTCAGCGTGACGTCAGCGTGATGTCAGCATGATGTCAGCGTGATGTCATAGAGGAACTGGTTCATGTCGCAGCAATAAGGAGTCTTCCAGATGAACAACTTTCTTTTTAAAGAGCTTTTAATGGTTAAAACAGCTGAGAAATGAATATATATATAGATAGAATATAAAAAAAAAAATATATAAATATATAAAAACATAAAAATATATAAATATATAATATATATATAAATATATATATATATATATATATAAATATAATGTATATATAAAATAATATATATATAATATATATATAATAAATATATATATATATATATATATATATATATATAAATAGGATATATATATAGATATAGAAATATAGAGATAAGAGAGAGATAAGAAGGAAGAAGAGAGAGAGAGAGAGAGAGAGAGAGAGAGAGAGGGAGAGAGAGGGAGGAGGAAGACATGCAGGAAATCATCACAGGTCAGACTCAGACCCTGGACCTTCTGTGTATCTATGCGTGCGCCTGCTCTACCACCTGAGCTCAGCGGCCACCAGATGAACAACCTGTACTAACTAACTCATTACAACGACACCTGGAATGTCTCCGGACTCGTCATCATCAGCAGGTTCTATGTAACCATGGGAACGGACTCTTATCCACAGAGACTACACTTAAAATCTGTCTTTACACAAAGACAAAAAGTTCAGAGCTTCAGAAAACATTTGCACATATTTCCTTCAGGCTACATCTACACTGCTGCGTTTATATATCTTATATATATATTATATATCTCATATATCTTATATATCTCATATATCTTATATATATTATATATATTATATATCTTACATATATTATATATCTTATATATATATTATATATCTTATATATCTCATATATCTTATATATCTCATATATCTTATATATCTCATATATCTTATATATCTTATATATCTTATATATATCTCATATCTTATATATCTTATATATCTCATATATCTTATATATATTATATATATTATATATCTTACATATATTATATATCTTATATATATCTTATATATCTTATATATATATTATATATCTCATATACCTATATATCTCATATATCTTATATATATATTATATATATTATATATCTTACACATATTATATATCTTATATATATATTATATATCTTATATATCTTATATATCTCATATATCTTATATATCTCATATATCTTATATATCCTATATATCTTATATATCTTATATATCTTATATATATCTCATATCTTATATATCTTATATATCTTATATATCTTATATATCTTATATATCTCATATATCTTATATATATCTTAGATATATTATATATATCTCATATCTTATATATCTTATATATCTTATATATCTTATATATCTTATATATCCCATATATCTTATATATCTCATATATCTTATATATCTTATATATCTCATATATATCTCATATCTTATATATCTTATATATATCTTAAATATATCTTATATATCTTATATATATCTCATAAATCTCATATATCTTATATATATCTTAGATATATTATATATATCTCATATATCTTATATATCTTATATATCTTAAATATATCTTATATATCTTATATATATCTCATATATCTCATATATCTTATATATCTTATATATATCTCATATATATCTCATATCTTATATATCTTATATATATCTTAGATATCTTATATATATCCTATATATCTTATATATCTTATATATATTATATATATCTTATATATATTATATATATCTTATATATCTTATATATATCTCATATATCTCATATATCTTATATATCTTATATATATCTAATATCTTATATATCTCATATATATTATATATATCTTATATATATTATATATATCTTATATATCTTATATATATCTCTATATCTCATATATCTTATATATCTTATATATATCTTATATATCTTATATATCCTATATATCCATATATCTTATATATCTTATATATATTATATATATCTTATATATCTTATATATATCCTCATATATCTCATATATCTTATATATCTTATATATATCTTATATATCTTATATATCTTATATATATCTCATATATCTCATATATCTTATATATCTTATATATCTTATATATATCTTATATATCTTATATATCTTATATATATCTCATATATCTCATATATCTTATATATCTTATATATCTTATATATATCTTAGATATCTTATATATATCCTATATATCTTATATATCTTATATATATTATATATATCTTATATATATCTCATATATATTATATATCTTATATATATTATTTATATCTTATATATATCTTATATATTATATATATCCTATATATATTATATATATCTTATATATATCTCATATATCTCATATATATCTTATATATATTATATATATCTTATATATATATCTTATATATATCTTAGATATCTTATATATATCTCATATATCTTATATATCTTATATATATTATATATATCTTATATATATCTCATATATATTATATATCTTATATATATCTTATATATCTTATATATTATATATATCTTATATATATCTCATATATATTATATATCTTATATATATCTTATATATCTTATATATTATATATATCTTATATATATTATATATATCTTATATATATATTATATGTATTAGATATCTTATAAATATCTTATATATATTATATATATCTTATATATATATCTCATATATATTATATATCTTATATATATTATATATCTTATATATATTATATATCTTATGCTGCGTCTCCGAGACCTAAAACTCTACACTGCTCTGTAGTCTGGACGCAGACGGAGACATTTCCATCTCGTCTGTCTGTCTGTCTGTCTGTCTGTCTGTCTGTCTGTCTGTCTGTCTGTCTGTCTGTCTGTCTCTCTGTCTCTCTGTCTATCTGTCTGTCTCTCTGTCTATCTGTCTGTCTGTCTATCTGCATCCAAAGGTGATAAAACCGTAGAAAAAGGAAACATTGCAAAAGTCAAACCTTTAGAAAGCAACTTTGACTTTGACTTTGACTTTGTGTGTGTGTCTGTGTGTGTGTGTGTGAGTGTGTGTGTGTGTGTGTGTGTGTGTGTGTGTGTGTGAAAGGTCATGTGATCTGTGATGTCAGACTACTTCCTGGAGTTTAAACTTGTTTGTGTCTCAAAGCGCAGCGGCGTAGATGCAGCCTGACTTTCTTCTTCTTCTGCACCTTTAAAAGAGAAACTTTCATCAGCATGAAACTGTTCCAACTAAGCTCAGCTGTACCCACTTCGGGGCTTGTTGTTGTTGTTGTTGTTGTTGTTGTTGTGATGAACCATGTGACACAACGTCTTCCAATGAAAACTGAACCTGCTTCAGCGTCCAATCAGCTGCTGACTTTCCCTGAAGTGTTTCTCTCTGAAACATTTTCATTAATAAATCAAAATAAAGCACAATAAATTCAGCTTTGTTGTCAAAGATAATAAAATGTCTCGTTATTCCCGGAAGGTTACCCTACTTACAAAGTAACCCACCAGACTCCATGTAAATAATCAGGACTTTTATCATCGTAAAACACATTTCATTCAAAGTGGACAGAAACTAAATAAAACTACCAAAAGCCGTCTTGGTTCATCTTTCCACTGTTCCAACAATCATCACTCTGGTTTGGTTGAAATAAACCCTTAATTCACCCATTTACATGTGGAGATATGCTGGATCTATACACGCTAAAAGTCCTGATTATTTACATGGAGTCTGGTGGAGATATGCTGGCTCTATACACGCTAAAAGTCCTGATTATTTACATGGAGTCTGGTGGAGATATGCTGGCTCTATACACGCTAAAAGTCCTGATTATTTACATGGAGTCTGGTGGAGATATAAACTGGAATATGCTCTATACACGCTAAAAGTCCTGATTATTTACATGGAGTCTGGTGGAGATATGCTGGCTCTATACACGCTAAAAGTCCTGATTATTTACATGGAGTCTGGTGGAGATATGCTGGCACTATACACGCTTAAAAGTCCTGATTATTTACATGGAGTCTGCTGGAAATATGCTGGCACTATACACGCTAAAAGTCCTGATTATTTACATGGAGTCTGGTGGAGATATGCTGGCTCTATACACGCTAAAAGTCCTGATTATTTACATGGAGTCTGGTGGAAATATGCTGGCTCTATACACGCTAAAAGTCCTGATTATTTACATGGAGTCTGGTGGAGATATGCTGGCTCTATACACGCTAAAAGTCCTGATTATTTACATGGAGTCTGGTGGAGATATGCTGGCTCTATACACGCTTAAAAGTCCTGATTATTTACATGGAGTCTGGTGGAGATATGCTGGCTCTATACACACGCTAAAAGTCCTGATTATTTACATGGAGTCTGGTGGAGATATGCTGGCTCTATACACGCTAAAAGTCCTGATTATTTACATGGAGTCTGGTGGAGATATGCTGGCTCTATACACGCTAAAAGTCCTGATTATTAACATGGAGTCTGGTGGAGATATGCTGGCTCTATACACGCTAAAAGTCCTGATTATTAACATGGAGTCTGGTGGAGATATGCTGGCTCTATACACGCTAAAAGTCCTGATTATTTACATGGAGTCTGGTGGAGATATGCTGGCTCTATACACACTAAAAGTCCTGATTATTTACATGGAGTCTGGTGGAGATATGCTGGCTCTATACACGCTAAAAGTCCTGATTATTTACATAGAGTCTGGTGGAGATATGCTGGCTCTATACACGCTAAAAGTCCTGATTATTTACATGGAGTCTGGTGGAGATATGCTGGCTCTATACACGCTAAAAGTCCTGATTATTTACATGGAGTCTGGTGTAGTTTGGTGATGGTGATTTCTGGGCTGTTTCATGTTAAACTAAAAGGATCTTACTCTTTAACTAAAAGGTCTCTCTGTAGGGATCCATCCCATAATGTTCTCAGACTCTTAGAATAATAATCTGAGCCTGTCGGTGATAACTCTAACCCCTCAGCAAAAGTACTTAGTTACATCCCCCCCCCCCCCCGAAGAAGAGAGGGAACAGTGTGAGTGTGTAAAGGGTTAAACAGCAGTAAAAACAGCGGGCTGCTCCTTTAACTCTGTCTGCTCATTCATCTCAAACTGTTGTCTCAGTTGGGGGCTGGGGGGGCGGTACCATCTGTGGTAGGGGGGACAGGGGGGGCTTTCATTTACATTTCGTTGGTTCTCCAACATGGAGAAAACTAAGCAGCAGCCTGATCCATTAACCCCCCCATCAGATGGTTCAGCCTCCCCCACCCCCATCAGATGGTTCAGCCCCCCCCCTCCCCCTTCAGTTGGTTCAGTCCCATTGATCTGAATGAATGAGAGACTCCGCAGCAACGCATTCCTCTCCTCTGGATCCCTTCTGCAGGTCAGAAACTCTTTTAATTCCGTTTCTACATTTCTAGTCCAGTTAGAGACACGTAGACCCGATCCGAGTCCAGTTAGAACCGGTTTCTATTCACAGAGAAGCACTTACACACACTTTAAATTCACCTAGAAGGACTTTACATTCAGTTAAACCCCTTTTATTCGGTTTGAACCCCTCTGACTCCGTTAGTAACCGTTAGTAACCGTTAGAAACCGTTAGTTGATTACGTTGTTTTATTGTTGCAGAGATGAAGATGAAGATAATGATGAAGATGATGAAGTTTGTGGTGTTGTTGCTGCTGATGGAGCGAGCTGCAGCTCAGCAGAGAGGTGAGACACACACACACACACACACACACACACACACACACACACACACACACACTGGTCCAGTATTAAACCAGAACCGAGCTGTAATGTAACCCTACAGGACTAATGTTCAGCAGCAGTTAGAGTCACTAAAAGTTCTGTTGTTGCTGCTGACATACTCAGATTATTAGAGTCTGACAACATTATGGGATGGATCCCTACAGAGATAGACCTTTTAGTTAAAGAGTAAGATCCTTTTTAATTTACAAACAGCCCCGAAATCACCATCACCAAACTCCACCAGACTCCATGTAAATAATCAGGACTTTTAGCGTGTATAGAGACAGCATATCTCCACCAGACTCCATGTAAATAATCAGGACTTTTAGCATGGTAAAACACACTTTATTTAAAGTGGACAGAAACTAAATAAAACTAACAAAAGCCGTCTTGGTTCATCTTTCCACTGTTCCAACAATCACCACTCTGGTTTGGTTGAAATAAACCCTTAATTCACCGATTTACATGTGGAGATATGCTGGCTCTATACACGCTAAAAGTCCTGATTATTTACATGGAGTCTGGTGGAGATATGCTGGCTCTATACACACTAAAAGTCCTGATTATTTACATGGAGTCTGGTGGAGATATGCTGGCTCTATACACACTAAAAGTCCTGATTATTTACATGGAGTCTGGTGGAGATATGCTGGCTCTATACACGCTAAAAGTCCTGATTATTTACATGGAGTCTGGTGGAGTTTGGTGATGGTTGAGTGTGTGTCCTCTCAGATGAGTGAGCAGTAATGGTGGTTATCTAATACAGTGTGTAGAGTCTCCCTCAGTGTCTCTGCAGAGAAAACAGTCCTTGACCTGAGAGTGAGACAGCGCTGTGATGCTGCTCTCTATCTGTTGAGTCTGGTCTCATTTCTCTTCAACAGGAAA
>NC_053133.1:31374061-31381561 GCF_010015445.1 Perca fluviatilis
TTCGTAATGCACTGTAATACACACACACACAGGCAGACACACACACACACACACACACACACACACACACACACACACACACACACACACACACTCACACATATATACACACACACACAGGCAGACATAGACACACACACACACAGACATATACACACACACACACATATATACACACACACACGACACATATACACACACACATATAACACACACACACACACACACACACACACATAACACACACACACAAAACAGACATACACATATACATACACACACACAGACACACACACATATACACACACACACATACACACACACATACACACATACACACACACACACACACACACACATATACACACACACACAGGTAGACATATACACACACACACAGACACACACACACACACACACACCACATTACACACACACACACACACACACAGTAAATACACACACACACACAGACATACATATACACACACACACACACACATATACACACACACACACATATACACACACACACACACATATACACACACACACACACATATACACACACACACACAGGCAGACACACTTGTTTATGGTTTGTGTTTCTTTCTGTTCAGATCTTTCAGGTCGCCTACATCATCACACAGCACCTCTCCAGGGATTGTTGTGTTCTGTTGCTGTCGTTTGTCGTCTGCTCTCGCCTGTGTTGGTCGTGTTTCTGTACGTGCGACCTCGCGTCTTCTGTCTGTCGTCGTCTGTCTTCGTCGTCGACCTGTCTGTTTGTCTGTCGTCTGTCTGACTGTCTGTCTGACTGACTGTTGTCTGTCCCCTGTCGCCTGTCTGCCTCTGCTGTGGGTGTGTCTGTCTGTCTGTCTGTAGTTACATCTGAGTACCAGTATGTTGTGCAGGTTCTCCCTCTCTGTTTACATCCTCGAAATGTGGGGTAGCCCAGGCACAAAATGCCCTCTCTTGGGTTTTTCTGGCCCCCGAATCCCCACCCCTGCCCATCCCCCCGCCCCCAGCACCCCCATCCAAAACCGTCACCCCCTTCCCCCCACCACGCCCAGCACGCCCCCCCACCCACACCATCCCACCCACCCAACCCCCAGCCCCACCCTACCCCAGCCTTATGCACTATGGTCCCACAGCCCACCCCATGGCCCACCCATGGCAAGCTCTGCCCAGGCTATGTCAGTGCCTATGCCCCACGCTAGCCCACCTATGGCCAACGCTCCACCCACCCTCCCCAGTCACAAACGAGACCTCCGCCCACCCATAGCCACATGGCCCAGGTTGGCCCCCAGCAGCATGGTCCCCAGCTATGGCCCCCACCTGCCATGCCCCAGCACCCCAGCAGCCTATGCCCCCAGCCCCATGGCCCAAGCTATGGCCCCCAGCCAGCCTATGGCCCCCAGCCAGCCTATGGCCCCCAGCCTGCCTATGGCCCCCAGCCTGTCTATGGCCCCCAGCCAGCCTATGGCCCCCCAGCCTGTCTATGGCCCCCAGCCAGCCTATGGTCCCCCAGCCAGCCTATGGCCCCCCAGCCTGCCTACGGGCCCCCAGCCTGCCTATGGCCCCCCAGCCTGCCTATGGCCCCCCAGCCTGCCTATGGTCCCCCAGCCTGCCTATGGCCCCCAGCCAGCCTATGGTCCCCCAGCCTGCCTATGGCCCCCCAGCCTGTCTATGGCCCCCCAGCCTGCCTATGGCCCCCCAGCCTGTCTATGGTCCCCCAGCCTGTCTATGGTCCCCCAGCCTGCCTATGGCCCCCCAGCCTGCCTATGGCCCCCCAGGCTGTCTATGGCCCCCCAGTGGCTAGAAGTGGTGATAGGTGTAAACCGAGCCCTGGGTTTCCTGCTCTGCCTTTGAGAAAATGAAAGCTCAGATGGGCCAATCAGGAGGAGCAAGGTTACCTCCCCTTTCTCTGCTTTGCCCCCCAGAGAATTTTGCCCCCCATGAGAGAGAGACATCATGGCTTTCAAACGAGCAAAGTGGCAGTTGGTCAAGGCCACACCCCCCCCTCCACCTTGCCCCCCCTCGGCTCTAGTGGCTGGAATTCTTCACCAAGGCGAGTGCCTGTCTGTCTGTCTCACCTGTCTGTCTGACCTGTCTGCCCCCCCCAGGTAACTGGGTCCTGGAGCGCTCTCTGGACGGTGTGACCTTTGACCCCTGGCAGTTCTACGCCATCAGTGGCTCTGAGTGCCTGTCTCACTACAACGTGACGCCGAGGCTCGGCCCCCCAACCTACAAGAGAGACAAAGAGGTCATCTGCACCTCCTACTACTCTAGGCTCAACCCACTGGAGCATGGGGAGGTGAGACAGGAGCCTGTCTGTCTGTCTGTCTCTCTAACCTGTCTGTCTGTCTCTCAGACCTGTCTGTTTGTCTCTCTAATCTGTCTGTCTGTCTGTAGGAGTAGTAGGAGGTCATCTGCACCTCCTACTACTCTAGGCTCAACCCACTGGAGCATGGGGAGGTGAGACAGGAGCCTGTCTGTCTGTCTGTCTCTCTAACCTGTCTGTTTGTCTCTCTAACCTGTCTGTCTGTCTGTAGGAGTAGTAGGAGGTCATCTGCACCTCCTACTACTCTAGGCTCAACCCACTGGAGCATGGGGAGGGGAGACAGGAGCCTGTCTGTCTGTCTGTCTGTCTCTCTAACCTGTCTGTCTGTCTCTCAGACCTGTCTGTTTGTATCTCTAACCTGTCTGTCTGTCTGTAGGAGTAGTAGGAGGTCATCTGCACCTCCTACTACTCTAGGCTCAACCCACTGGAGCATGGGGAGGTGAGACAGGAGCCTGTCTGTCTGTCTGTCTCTCTAACCTGTCTGTCTGTCTCTCAGACCTGTCTGTTTGTCTCTCTAACCTGTCTGTCTGTCTGTAGGAGTAGTAGGAGGTCATCTGCACCTCCTACTACTCTAGGCTCAACCCACTGGAGCATGGGGAGGTGAGACAGGAGCCTGTCTGTCTGTCTGTCTCTCTAACCTGTCTGTCTGTCTCTCAGACCTGTCTGTTTGTCTCTCTAATCTGTCTGTCTGTCTGTAGGAGTAGTAGGGAGGTCATCTGCACCTCCTACTACTCTAGGCTCAACCCACTGGAGCATGGGGAGGTGAGACAGGAGCCTGTCTGTCTGTTCGTCTCTAACCTGTCTGTTTGGCTCTCTAACCTGTCTGTTCTGTCTGTAGGAGTAGTAGGAGGTCATCTGCACCTCCTACTACTCTAGGCTCAACCCACTGGAGCATGGGGAGGGGAGACAGGAGCCTGTCTGTCTGTCTGTCTCTCTAACCTGTCTGTCTGTCTCTCAGACCTGTCTGTTTGTATCTCTAACCTGTCTGTCTGTCTGTAGGAGTAGTAGGAGGTCATCTGCACCTCCTACTACTCTAGGCTCAACCCACTGGAGCATGGGGAGGTGAGACAGGAGCCTGTCTGTCTGTCTGTCTCTCTAACCTGTCTGTCTGTCTCTCAGACCTGTCTGTTTGTCTCTCTAACCTGTCTGTCTGTCTGTAGGAGTAGTAGGAGGTCATCTGCACCTCCTACTACTCTAGGCTCAACCCACTGGAGCATGGGGAGGTGAGACAGGAGCCTGTCTGTCTGTCTGTCTCTCTAACCTGTCTGTCTGTCTCTCAGACCTGTCTGTTTGTCTGTCTAACCTGTCTGTCTGTCTGTAGGAGTAGTAGGAGGTCATCTGCACCTCCTACTACTCTAGGCTCAACCCACTGGAGCATGGGGAGGTGAGACAGGAGCCTGTCTGTCTGTCTGTCTCTCTAACCTGTCTGTTTGTCTCTCTAACCTGTCTGTCTGTCTGTAGGAGTAGTAGGAGGTCATCTGCACCTCCTACTACTCTAGGCTCAACCCACTGGAGCATGGGGAGGTGAGACAGGAGCCTGTCTGTCTGTCTGTCTCTCTAACCTGTCTGTCTGTCTCTCAGACATGTCTGTTTGTCTCTCTAACCTGTCTGTCTGTCTGTAGGAGTAGTAGGAGGTCATCTGCACCTCCTACTACTCTAGGCTCAACCCACTGGAGCATGGGGAGGTGAGACAGGAGCCTGTCTGTCTGTCTGTCTCTCTAACCTGTCTGTTTGTCTCTCTAACCTGTCTGTCTGTCTGTAGGAGTAGTAGGAGGTCATCTGCACCTCCTACTACTCTAGGCTCAACCCACTGGAGCATGGGGAGGGGAGACAGGAGCCTGTCTGTCTGTCTGTCTCTCTAACCTGTCTGTCTGTCTCTCAGACCTGTCTGTTTGTATCTCTAACCTGTCTGTCTGTCTGTAGGAGTAGTAGGAGGTCATCTGCACCTCCTACTACTCTAGGCTCAACCCACTGGAGCATGGGGAGGTGAGACAGGAGCCTGTCTGTCTGTCTGTCTCTCTAACCTGTCTGTCTGTCTCTCAGACCTGTCTGTTTGTCTCTAACGTCTGTCTGTCTGTCTGTAGGGAGTAGTAGGAGGTCATCTGCACCTCCTACTACTCTAGGCTCAACCCACTGGAGCATGGGGAGGTGAGACAGGAGCCTGTCTGTCTGTCTGTCTCTCTAACCTGTCTGTCTGTCTCTCAGACCTGTCTGTTTGTCTGTCTAACCTGTCTGTCTGTCTGTAGGAGTAGTAGGAGGTCATCTGCACCTCCTACTATTCTAGGCTCAACCCACTGGAGCATGGGGAGGTGAGACAGGAGCCTGTCTGTCTGTCTGTCTCTCTAACCTGTCTGTTTGTCTCTCTAACCTGTCTGTCTGTCTGTAGGAGTAGTAGGAGGTCATCTGCACCTCCTACTACTCTAGGCTCAACCCACTTGAGCATGGGGAGGTGAGACAGGAGCCTGTCTGTCTGTCTGTCTCTCTAACCTGTCTGTCTGTCTCTCAGACCTGTCTGTTTGTCTCTCTAACCTGTCTGTCTGTCTGTAGGAGTAGTAGGAGGTCATCTGCACCTCCTACTACTCTAGGCTCAACCCACTGGAGCATGGGGAGGTGAGACAGGAGCCTGTCTATCTGTCTCTCTAACCAGTCTGTCTGTCTCTCTAACCTGTCTGTCTGTCTCTCAGAGCCTGTCTGTCTCTAAGACCTGTCTGTCTAACCTTTCTGTGTCTGCCTCTCAGACCTGTCTGTCTGTCCCTCTAACCTGTCTGTTTCTCAGATCCACACATCTCTGATTACCTGTCTGTCTCTCTAACCAGTCTGTCTCTCATATCCACACGTCTCTGATTACCTGTCTGTCTCTCTAACCTGTCTGTCTCTAACCTGTCTGTCAGTAGTAGGAGGTCATCTACACCTCCTACTACTCTAGGCTCAACCCACTGGAGCATGGAGAGGTGAGACAGGAGCCTGTCTGTCTGTCTGTCTGTCTCTCAGAGCCACACGTCTCTGATTACCTGTCTGTCTCTCAGACCTGTCTGTCTAACCTGTCTGTCTGAGCTGCCTGTCTGTCTGTCTCTCTAACCTGTCTGTCTTTCTCTCGAACCCGTCTGTCTCTCAGATCCACACGTCTCAGTTTATCTGTCTGTCTCTCTAACCTGTCTGTTTCTCAGATCCACACGTCTCTGATTACCTGCCTGTCTCTCTAACCTGTCTGTCTCTCAGATCCACATGTCCCTAATTACCTGTTTGTCTCTCATATCCACACCTCCCTGAGTACCTGTCTGTCTCTCTAACCTGTCTGTCTCTAACCTGTCTCTCATATCCACACCTCCCTGAGTACCTGTCTGTCTCTCTAACCTGTCTGTCTCTAACCTGTCTCTCAGATCCACACCTCCCTGATTAATGGCCGCCCCGGCGCTGATGATCTGACCAATGAGCTGCTGAACTTCACGTCAGCTCGTTACATCAGACTCCGGCTGCAGCGAATCAGAACGCTCAACGCTGACCTCATGACGCTGAGCACCCGGGACCCCCGAGAGATAGACCCCATCGTCACCAGGAGGGTGAGACAGGCTGACACACAGACAGGCACGCAGGCTGACACACAGACAGGCTGGCACACAGACAGGCACGCAGGCTGACACACAGACAGGCACGCAGGCTGACACAAAGGCAGACAGACAGACAGACAGACAGGCTGACACACAGACAGGCACGCAGGCTGACACAAAGACAGGCTGACAGACAGGCTGGCACACAGACAGGCAGGCAGGCAGGCAGACAGACAGGACAGGGGATCCATGTATTCAGACAGTTTAACAGAGAGGTAATAATGACATTTTTCATAAACACGTTGTAGTGTGACCGTGATCTTGTGATTTGTGATCTTGTGATTTGTGATTTATGATCTTGTGATTTATGATCTTGTGATTTGTGATCTTGTGTCTTGTGATCTTGTGATCTTGTGATTTATGATCTTGTGATCTGTGATCTTGTGATTTATGATCTTGTGATCTGTGATCTTGTGATCTGTGATCTTGTGATCTTGTGATTTGTGATCTTGTGATTTGTGATCCTGTGATTTGTGATTTTGTGATCTTGTGATTTGTGATCTTGTGATCTTGTGATCATATTTTCAGTACTATTACTCCATCAAAGACATCTCCGTGGGGGGCATGTGCATCTGTTACGGCCACGCCCAGAGCTGCCCGCTGGACCCCGTTACCAAGGTAACCACACACATACCTGCTCACCTGGAGACAGGTGGGGGGGGGGCTGGAGACTAGGGATGTTAACCGATCACCGTTTGACCGTTTCAACGTTAACTAATTATAGATATTGGAATAAACGCTACTACAGTTAGCCATCGCATTCCAATATTTTTTTTTCTGTGAAGTGAAATAATGCCTCACGCTAAATTTTTCATAATCGCCTGTTTTGTAAACCAATAAAAACATTTGGCGCGAGGTCACACCGTTTGGGTTAGCGCGCTCACATGGTTTAAATCCTACCGGCTAAAACACTCGAGGTCAGAGCAGACGACATGGAGCGTGCAGAGAAAAGTACGGTGTGGGACCGTTTCACCAACAAGAATGACAAAGATGTGAGTTGAACTGATACTTGCTGAAATATAGAGGCAGCGCATCATCTATGATGTATCACCTGAAGACGCAACACCCGCAAGCCTCTTCGGATGAGAAAGGTAGCCAAAGCCAGCCTACCGTGTCATCTCTGCTAGCTGGTCGGAAATGTGACAAACAGCGCTCAGAAACGATTACCCAAAAGATATGCGGAATGGTGGAAAAAGACATGCTGCCCCTTGATGTTTTAAGCGCTGAGGGACTTCCCCAAACTATACCGAAACTAAGGAGCCATTTGTCCTCCGATTACATACGAGCTCCTTGGCGCCGCACACAGTGTGTGTGTGTGTGTGTGTGTGTGTGTGTGTGTGTGTGTGTGTGTGTGTGTGTGTGTGTGTGTGTGTGTGTGTGTGTGTGTGTGTGTGTGTGTGTGTGTGTGTGTGTGTGTGTGTGTGAGAGATGCGACAGAGTTGAGAAATTGCAGGCGCGGCTCAAAATGGCTGTTACTTCAGATAGCGTAGCATATTTTAAACTAAACGGTTAACCGGTTAATGAGGCTCGGTGACCGGTCAAGAAAATTTT
>NC_053133.1:31386561-31391561 GCF_010015445.1 Perca fluviatilis
TCTCTAACCTGTCTGTCTCTAACCTGTCTGTCTCTCTAACCTGTCTGTCTGTAGCTGGGGTCTTACGGAGGCTTCCTGACCTTCTCTCTGGGTTATGACGTCCCATTGGATAATGAAGACCACGCCCTCCGCGCCCACGCTGACATCATCATCCAGGTGAGTCAGGTTCACATATTATGACGAAATCACGTTTTCTCGGATTTGGGTTATTTTGTGTCTCTGGTGCTTCATACAAACTTTAATAAAACCTCTGTAGCTAAAACAGAGACCTGACTGGCTAGTAGTCCTTACCTAGCTACTGTCAGGGCCCTCATACTCTGCTTCTGACTGGCTAGTAGTCCTTACCTAGGTACTGTCAGGGCCCTCATACTCTGCTTCTGACTGGCTAGTAGTCCTTACCTAGGTACTGTCAGGGCCCTCATACTGTGCTTCTGACTGGCTAGTAGTCCTTACCTAGGTACTGTCAGGGCCCTCACACTCTGCTTCTGACTGGCTAGTAGTCCTTACCTAGGTACTGTCAGTACCCTCATACTCTGCTTCTGACTGGCTAGTAGTCCTTACCTAGGTACTGTCAGGGCCCTCATACTGTGCTTCTGACTGGGTAGTAGTCCTTACCTAGGTACTGTCAGGGCCCTCATACTCTGCTTCTGACTGGCTAGTAGTCTTTACCTAGGTACTGTCAGGGCCCCCATACTCTGCTTCTGACTGGCTAGTAGTCCTTACCTAGGTACTGTCAGGGCGCCCTCATACTCTGCTTCTGACTGGCTAGTAGTCCTTACCCAAGGTACTGTCAGGGCACGCCCTCATACTCTGCTTCTGACTGGCTAGTAGTCCTTACCTAGGTACTGTCAGGACACGCCCTCATACTCTGCTTCTGACTGGCTAGTAGTCTTTACCTAGGTACTGTCAGGGTCTCATACTCTGCTTCTGACTGGCTAGTAGTCCTTACCTAGGTACTGTCAGGGCCCTCATACTCTGCTTCTGACTGGCTAGTAGTCCTTACCTAGGTACTGTCAGGGCCCTCATACTCTGCTTCTGACTGGCTAGTAGTCCTTACCTAGGTATTGTCAGGGCACACCCTCATACTCTGCTTCTGACTGGCTAGTAGTCCTTACCTAGGTATTGTCAGGGCACACCCTCATACTCTGCTTCTGACTGGCTAGTAGTCCTTACCTAGGTACTGTCAGGGAGAGAGCTCAACACACAGGGTGAAAAGAAAGAGGAGCTGCAGCAGTGTGCAGTACAACTAAAATATGGTGTTTTCTGATAATTAAACCATGTAAACCTTTTCTAATATAACCTCTAAATACAATCATGAACCTGAAGATGAGAATAATATGGTACACTTTAACATTTAAAACTACAAACATGGCGTCTCTCCTGACTGATTCTTATGTTCTCTGTCTCCAGGGAAACGGGCGATCTCTCCTTCTTGCCCCCCCTTTCCTCCTCTTCCTGTCCGAGCTGGCCGAGAGGTCGGTTGCCGTGCCAATCGTCCCGAAGAGTTTCCTGGACGAGGAGACGGGCATCCACGTTACCCATGATGCACTGCTGTCGGCGCTCAGCAACGTGACATCACTGAGGGTCAGAGTTCATCTCAACGCCTCCGCAGACGGACCCATACGGTGAGGAAGTAATCTGATTACATCTGGTTACATCTGGTAACATCTGGTACATCTGGTATCATCTGGTATCATCTGGTTACACCTGATATCATCTGGTTACACCTGGTATCATCTGGTAACATCTGGTTACATCTGGTATCATCTGGTATCATCTGGTTACACCTGATATCATCTGGTTACATCTGGTAACATCTGGTTACATCTGGTTACATCCGGTTGCATCTGGTTAAATCTGGTTACATCTGATATCTGGTTACATCTGGTATCTGGTTACATCTGATATCTGGTTACATCTGGTATCACCTGGTTACACCTGGTTACATCTGGTATCTGGTTAAGCCTGGTTACACCTGGTAACATCTGGTTACATATGGTATCATCTGGTTACATATGGTATCATCTGGTTACATATGGTATCATCTGGTTACATCTGGTTACATCTGGTTACATCTGGTTACACCTGGTTACACCTGGTATCTGGTTACACCTGGTTACATCTGGTATCTGGTTACACCTGGTATCATCTGGTAACATCTGGTTACACTTGGTTACATATGGTATCATCTGGTATCATCTGGTTACATCTGGTATCTGGTTACACCTGGTTACACCTGGTATCTGGTTACATCTGGTATCTGGTTACATCTGATATCTGGTTACATCTGGTAACATCTGGTTAAGCCTGGTTACATCTGGTATCATCTGGTAACATCTGGTTATACCTGGTTACATATGGTATCATCTGGTTACATCTGGTTACATATGGTTACATATGGTATCATCTGATATCTGGTATCATCTGGTTACACCTGGTAACATCTGGTAACATCTGGTATCATCTGGTTACATCTGGCTACATCTGGTATCTTGTTACATCTGGTATCATCTGGTATCATCTGGTTACACCTGGTATCATCTGGTTACACCTGGTAACATCTGGTAACATCTGGTAACATCTGGTTGCATCTGGTTAAATCTGGTTACATCTGATATCTGGTTACATCTGGTATCACCTGGTTACATCTGGTATCTGGTTACACCTGGTTACATCTGGTAACATCTGGTTAAGCCTGGTTACATCTGGTATCATCTGGTAACATCTGGTTACACCTGGTTACATCTGGTTACATATGGTATCATCTGATATCTGGTATCATCTGGTTACACCTGGTAACATCTGGTAACATCTGGTATCAGCTGGTTACATCTGGTTACATCTGGTTACATATGGTATCTTGTTACATCTGGTATCATCTGGTATCATCTGATATCATCTGATATCATCTGGTTACATCTGGTATCTGGTTACACCTGGTAACATCTGGTATCGTCTGGTAACATCTGGTTACATCTGGTTACATCTGGTATCTTGTTACATCTGGTATCATCTGGTAACATCTGGTAACATCTGGTATCATCTGGTATCATCTGGTTACATCTGGTATCTGGTTACATCTGGTATCTGGTTACATCTGGTATCATCTGGTAACATCTGGTATCATCTGGTAACATCTGGTATCATCTGGTAACATCTGGTATCATCTGATATCATCTGGTTACATCTGGTATCATCTGGTAACATCTGGTATCATCTGGTATCATCTGGTTACATCTGGTATCATCTGGTTACATCTGGTTACACCTGGTTACATCTGGTATCATTTGGTAACATCTGGTTACATCTGATATCTGGTATCATCTGGTTACATCTGGTTACATCTGGTAACATCTGGTTACACCTGGTTACATCTGGTAACATCTGGTATCATCTGGTTACATCTGGTATCATCTGGTTACACCTGGTTACATCTGGTAACATCTGGTTACATCTGGTTACATCTGGCTACATTTGGTATCAACTGGTATCATCTGGTTACATCTGGCAACATATGGCAACATCTGGTTACATCTGTTATCATCTGGTTACATCTGTTATCATCTGGTTACATCTGTTATCATCTGGTTACATCTGTTATCATCTGGTTTCTGTCTGTCTGTCTCTAACCTGTCTGTCTGTCTCTCTCTCTAACCTGTCTGTCTCTCTCTCTAACCTGTCTGTCTGTCTCTCTGTCTGTGTCTCAGTCTCAGCAGATACCGTATCTCTGGACGTCGCTGACCCGACTGCAGTTTCTGGCGACCCGGCGGTTGCCGTAGAGACGTGTGAGTGTCCGTGGGGTTACAGCGGCACTTCCTGTGAGGTCAGTTATTCACTTCCTGTCACAACTTCCTGCTTTCTCTGTTCGAACACGTGAAGAAAGGTGACTCATCATGTTGTTGTTGTATTGATGTGTTGTATATTGTGTGTGTTTTGTTTGTTTGTGTATCGTGTTTGTTTGTATTTGTGTTGTTGTTGTTGTGTTGTTGTGTTGTTTTGTTGTGTTGTTGTGTTGTTGTGTATTGTGTGTTGTTGTTGTTGTGTTGTTTGTTGTGTGTTGTTGTGTATTGTTGTGTGTTTGTGTTTGTGTTTGTTGTTTGTGTGTTGGTTGTTGTTGTGTGTTGTTGTTGTTGTTGTGTTATGTGTTGTGTGTTGTGTGTTGTGTGTTGTTGTGTTGTTGTGTGTTGTTGTGTGTTGTTGTTGTTGTGTGTTGTGTGTTGTTGTTGTTGTTGTGTGTTGTTGTGTGTTGTGTGTTGTTGTGTTGTAGGCGTGTCTCCCAGGGTTCTACCGGCTGGGGGGGGTCCTGTTTGGGGGGAACTGTCTCCAGTGTGAGTGTAACGACCACGCAGCCCAGTGTGACGTCAACGGAGTCTGTCTGGTGAGTTTCAACTAAAATATCTACCTGTGTGTCTGTGTGTGTGTCTGTGTGTGTGTGTGTGTGTGTGTGTGTGTGTGTGTGTGTGTTGTGTGTGTGTGTGTGTGTGTGTGTGTGTGTGTGTGTGTGTGTGTGTGTGTGTGTGTGTGTGTGTTGCTGTGTGTTGTGTGTTGTGTTGTGTGTGTGTGTGTGTGTGTGTGTGTGTGTGTGTGTGTGTGTGTGTGTGTTGTTGTGTGTTTTGTGGTGTGTCTGTGTGTGTCTGTGTGTGTGTGTGTCTGTGTGTGTGTGTGTCTCTGTGTGTGTGTCTGTGTGTGTGTGTGTGTGTCTGTGTGTGTGTGTGTTTGTGGGTCTGTGTGTGGTGTGTCTGTGTTTGTGTGTGTGTGTGTATGTTGTGTGTGTGTGTGTGTCTCTGTGTGTGTGTCTGTGTGTGTGTGTGTGTGTCTCTGTGTTGTGTGTGTGTGTGTGTGTGTCTGTGTCTCTGTGTGTGTGTGTGTCTGTGTGTGTGTGTATGTGTGTGTCTCTGTGTGTGTGTGTGTCTGTGTGGTGTGTCTGTGTGTGTGTGTCTCTGTGTGTGTCTGTGTTTGTGGGTCTGTGTGTGTGTGTGTATGTGTCTGTGTGTGTGTGT
>NC_053133.1:31396561-31401561 GCF_010015445.1 Perca fluviatilis
GTGTGAGGACGGTTACTGGGGTCACGACCCCGTCACAGGCTGCAAGGTACACACACACTAATACACACAGTCTTCAAGGTACACACACAGTAATACACACAGGCTTCAAGGTACACACACAGTAATACACACAGGCTGCAAGGTACACACACAGTAATACACACAGGCTGCAAGGTACACACACACTAATACACACAGGCTGCAAGGTACACACACACTAATACACACAGGCTGCAAGGTACACACACACTAATACACACAGGCTGCAAGGGTAACACACACACTAATCGCACACGGGCTGCAAGTTACACACACTAATGTACACACGGGCTGCAGGTGTACACACACTAATACACACAGGCTTCAAGGTACACACACAGTAATACACACAGGCTGCAAGGTACACACACACTAATACACACAGGCTGCAAGGTACACACACAGTAATACACACAGGCTGCAAGGTACACACACACTAATACACACAGGCTGCAAGGTACACACACACTAATACACACAGGCTGCAAGGTACACACACACTAATACACACAGGCTGCAAGGTACACACACCAATACACACACGGCTACAAGATACACACACTAATACACACAGGCTGCAAGGTACACACACACTAATACACACAGGCTGCAAGGTACACACTAATACACACTATACACACAGGCTGCATGGTGCACACACTAATACACACTATACACAGGCTGCAAGGTACACACACACTAATACACACAGGCTGCAAGTTTACACACACACACCCACACTAACACACCGGCCACGATACACGGGACGTACACACTAATACACACAGGCTGCAAGGTACACACACACTAATACACACAGGCTGCAAGGTACACACACACTAATACACACTATACACACAGGCTGCATGGTACACACACTATACACAGGCTGCAAGGTACACACACACTAATACACACAGGCTGCAAGGTACACACACACTAATACACACAGGCTGCAAGGTACACACACACTAATACACACTATACACACAGGCTGCAAGGTACACACACACTAATACACACTGGTTGCAAGGTACACACACACTAATACACACAGGCTGCGAGGTACACACACACTAATACACACTATACACACAGGCTGCATGGTACACACACTAATACACACTAATACACACTGGTTGCAAGGTACACACACTAATACACACTGGCTGCAAGGTACACACACACTAATACACACTATACACACAGGCTGCAAGGTACACACACACACACACACACACTAATATACACTATACACAGAATACACACAATAAAAACAGAAACACTAACAGAAACAGATGTAGGTCATCCAGGATTGTATGTCCTTAATGTTTGAAGTTTAACTAAGTGACCGGTTCCATCTGGCTGATCGATACGTATAACTGGGTATCATCTGCATAACGGGTAAAGTTAATAGATATAACTGGGTATCATCTGCATAACGGGTAAAGTTAATAGATATAACTGGGTATCATCTGCATAACGGGTAAAGTTAATAGATATAACTGGGTATCATCTGCATAACGGGTAAAGTTAATAGATATAACTGGGTATCATCTGCATAACGGGTAAAGTTAATAGATATAACTGGGTATCATCTGCATAACGGGTAAAGTTAATAGATATAACTGGGTATCATCTGCATAACAGGGAAAGTTAATAGATATAACTGGGTATCATCTGCATAACGGGTAAAGTTAATAGATATAACTGGGTATCATCTGCATAACGGGTAAAGTTAATAGATATAACTGGGTATCATCTGCATAACGGGTAAAGTTAATAGATATAACTGGGTATCATCTGCATAACGGGGAACATTAATAGATATAACTGGGTATCATCTGCATAACAGGGAAAGTTAATAGATATAACTGGGTATCATCTGCATAACGGGGAACATTAATAGATATAACTGGGTATCATCTGCATAACAGGGAAAGTTAATAGATATAACTGGGTATCATCTGCATAACAGGGAAAGTTAATAGATATAACTGGGTATCATCTGCATAACAGGGAAAGTTAATAGATATAACTGGGTATCATCTGCATAACAGGGAAAGTTAATAGATATAACTGGGTATCATCTGCATAACGGGTAAAGTTAATAGATATAACTGGGTATCATCTGCATAGCGAGGGTAAAGTTAATAGATATAACTGGGTATCATCTGCATAACGGTTAAAGTTAATAGATATAACTGGGTATCATCTGCATACGGGAACATTAATAGATATAACTGGTTATCATCTGCATAACAGGTAAAGTTAATAGATATAACTGGGTATCATCTGCATAACGGGTAAAGTTAATAGATATAACTGGGTATCATCTGCATAACGGGTAAAGTTAATAGATATAACTGGGTATCATCTGCATAACGGGTAAAGTTAATAGATATAACTGGGTATCATCTGCATAACAGGGAAAGTTAATAG
The DNA here is from genome assembly GCF_010015445.1 of Perca fluviatilis. Taxonomy (NCBI): domain Eukaryota; kingdom Metazoa; phylum Chordata; class Actinopteri; order Perciformes; family Percidae; genus Perca; species Perca fluviatilis. The sequence continues at coordinate 31,399,043 of NC_053133.1, forward strand.
AGTGTTTGCTAATAATATTGCCTAGAGGAAGCAGATATAAGGAGAATATGATTGGTCCAAGCACACTTCAACCAGTGTGGCTCCTTTAATGCCGATTAAAATTTCTAACATTCTGGTGTCTCTTAAACCAGCTGAGTCATAGAAACACACACAGTGACTCTTAACCCTGCTGAGTCATAGAAACACACACAGTGACTCTTAACCCAGCTGAGTCATAGAAACACACACAGTGACTCTTAACCCAGCTGAGTCATAGAAACACACACAGTGACTCTTAACCCAGCTGAGTCATAGAAACACACACAGTGACTCTTAAACCAGCTGAGTCATAGAAACACACACAGTGACTCTTAAACCAGCTGAGTCATAGAAACACACACAGTGACTCTTAAACCAGCTGAGTCATAGAAAAACACACAGTGACTCTTAGACCAGCTGAGTCATAGAAACACACAGTGACTCTTAGACCAGCTGAGTCATAGAAACACACACAGTGACTCTTAGACCAGCTGAGTCATAGAAACACACACAGTGACTCTTAGACCAGCTGAGTCATAGAAACACACACAGTGACTCTTAGACCAGCTGAGTCATAGAAACACACACAGTGACTCTTAGACCAGCTGAGTCATAGAAACACACAGTGACTCTTAGACCAGCTGAGTCATAGAAACACACACAGTGACTCTTAGACCAGCTGAGTCATAGAAACACACAGTGACTCTTAGACCAGCTGAGTGAGGCTCCTTTAAATGTTCTAACATCCTGGTCTTTCTCTGCAGCCGTGCAGCTGCAGCGCAGCGGGAAGCTCCGCCCCTCAGTGTGAGCTGACCAATGGGCAGTGTCTCTGCAGAGAGGGCTTCTCTGGCAGGTCATGTGACCAGTGCGCCCCCGGTTACCACGGTTACCCAGAATGCTCGGCGTGCGGCTGTGACATGACGGGAACGGACGAGAAGTTCTGCAACACGACGCTGGGAGTGTGTGACTGTCGAGACAACGGGGAGTGTGTGTGCAAGGTAACACAACGTGTGTGTGTGTGAGTGTGTGTGTGTGTGTGTGTCTCTGTGTGTGTGTGTTTCTCTGTGTGTGTGTGTATCTCTGTGTGTGTGTCTCTGTCTGTGTGTGTGTGTGTGTGTGTGTGTGTGTGTGTTTCCTGTGTGTGGTGTGTATCCTGTGTGTGTCCCTGTCTGTGTGTTGTGTGTGTGCTTCTGTGTGTGTATCCTGTGTGTCCTCTGTCTGTGTGTGTGTGTGTATCTCTGTGTGTGTGCGTGTCTCTCTGTCTGTGTGTGTATCCTGTGTATATGTGTGTGTGTGTATCCTGTGTGCGGTCCTGTCTGTGTGTGTGTCTCGTGTGTGTGTGTGTGTGTGCTGTGTGTGTGGTACTGTGTGCGTGTGTGTGTGTGTGTGCGTATCTGTGTGTGTGTGTGCGGTATCTGTGTGTGTGTTCTGTGTGTGTCGTGTCTGTGTGTGTGTGTATCCTTGTGTGTGTGTGTGTGTGTATCTGTGTGTGTGTGTGTGCCTGTGTGTGTGTGGTCCTTGTCTGTTGTGTGTGTGTCTGTCCAGTGTGTGTGTGTGCATCGTGTGTGTGTGTGTGTCCGTGTGTGTCTCTGTGTGTCCTGTGTGTGGTTCCTCTGTCTGTGTGTGTGTGTGTCCTGTGTGTGTGTGTGTATCTGTGTGTGTGTGTATCTGTGTGTGTGTGGCTGTGTGTGTGTGTGTCTCTGTGTGTGTGTGTGCGTCTGTGTGTGTGTGTGTATCCTGTGTGTGTGTATCTGTGTGGGTTCTGTCTGTGTGTGTGTCTCTGTCTGTGTGTGTGTCCTGTGTGTGTGTGTGTATCCTGTTGTCTGTGTGTGTGTGTCTCTGTCTTCTGTGTGTGTGTGTGTGTGTGTGTGTGTGTTTCTGTCTGTGTGTGTGTGTGTATCGTGTGTGGGTGTGGTGTTCTCTGTGTGTGTGTGTCTCGTCTGTGTGTGTGTGTGTGTGTGTGTGTCCCTGTCGCTGTGTGTGTGTGTGTACTGTGTGTGTGTACTGTGTGTGCGTGTGTGTGTGTGTTGTGTGTCTCTGCTGTCTGTGTGTGTGTCCTGTGTGTGTGTGTGTGTGTGTGGAGTGTGTGTGTGGTGTGTGTGTGGTTCGTGTGTGTTGTGTGTTGTGTGTGTGTCTCTGTGTGTGTGTGTGTGTGTGGTTGTGTGTGTGTGTGTGTTCGTGTGTGTGTGTGTGCTTGTGTGTGTGTGTGGTGTGTGTGTGTGTGTGAGTGTGTGGTGCGTGGTGTGTGTGTGTGTGTGTGGTGGTGTGGTGGTGGTGGTGTGTGTGTGTGTGTGTGTATCTGTGTGTGTATCTCTGTATAACCTGTATATCTGTGACCAGCTGGGTGTGTCTGGACGGCGCTGTGAGGAATGTGTCTCTGGATGGTTCGGCCTATCAGCCGAGAGTCCAGCCGGCTGCTCTCAGTGTTTCTGTTCAGGACTCAGCTCGGCCTGCGAGGAGCAGGGAGGCCTGCTCAGAGTACCAGTAAGTACATTTATAAA
>NC_053133.1:31409061-31451561 GCF_010015445.1 Perca fluviatilis
CTATCAGATACAAACTACCTCCATACTGTCAGATACAAACTACCTTTATACTATCAGATACAAACTACCTCCATACTGTCAGATACAAACTACCTCCATACTGTCAGATACAAACTACCTTTATACTATCAGATACAAACTACCTTCATACTATCAGATACAAACTACCTCCATACTGTCAGATACAAACTACCTTCATACTATCAGATACAAACTACCTTCATACTATCAGATACAAACTACCTCCATACTGTCAGATACAAACTACCTTTATACTATCAGATACAAACTACCTTCATACTATCAGATACAAACTACCTCCATACTGTCAGATACAAACTACCTCCATACTATCAGATACAAACTACCTTCATACTGTCAGATACAAACTACCTTCATACTGTCAGATACAAACTACCTCCATACTGTCAGATACAAACTACCTTCATACTATCAGATACAAACTACCTCCATACTGTCAGATACAAACTACCTTTATACTATCAGATACAAACTACCTTCATACTATCAGATACAAACTACCTCCATACTGTCAGATACAAACTACCTCCATACTGTCAGATACAAACTACCTTCATACTGTCAGATACAAACTACCTCCATACTGTCAGATACAAACTACCTTTATACTATCAGATACAAACTACCTTCATACTGTCAGATACAAACTACCTTCATACTGTCAGATACAAACTACCTTTATACTATCAGATACAAACTACCTTCATACTGTCAGATACAAACTACCTCCATACTATCAGATACAAACTACCTCCATACTGTCAGATACAAACTACCTTCATACTGTCAGATACAAACTACCTCCATACTGTCAGATACAAACTACCTCCATACTATCAGATACAAACTACCTTCATACTGTCAGATACAAACTACCTTCATACTGTCAGATACAAACTACCTTCATGTGTGCTGCAGGATTATATTATCATGATTAATATTAATATTCTGTCTGTGTGTCTGTAGGAGTGTGCTGCAGGATTCTTCCGGCAGCCTGTGTCTGAGTTGTCGTCTCAGAATCTGAAGTCTCTGCTTGTTCGTCCGTGTGTTCGATGCCGCTGCAACGACCACAGCGAGCGCTGCCACCCGGAGACTGGAGCCTGTCAGGTAACACGCTGCACACACACTGATGCACGCTGCACGCACGCTGCATGCACGCTGATGCACGCTGCATGGACGCTGCACACACACTGATGCACGCTGCACGTACGCTGCACGCATGCTGATGCACGCTGCACGCACGCTGATGCACGCTGATGCACGCTGATGCACGCTGATGCACGTAGCCGCTGCACGCGCCACACTTGCCGCGCACGCTGCACGCGACGCTGATGCACGCTGCGCGATGCGCGCTGCACGCATGCTGATGCACCGCTGCACGCGAACGCTGCAACACACTGATTGCCGCTGCATGCCGCTGCCGCGCATGCTAATGCACGCTACACGCACGCTGATGCAGCTGATGCCGCGCTGCGCCACACTGATGCCGCTGCCACGCTGCGTACACACTGATGCCCACGCATGCACGCTGCATGCCGCTGATGCCGCTGCTGCTGACGCCGCTGCACACACACTGATGCACGCTGCACGCACGCTGCATGCACGCTGATGCACGCTGCACGTACGCTGCACGCATGCTGATGCACGCTGCACGCACGCTGATGCACGCTGATGCACGCTGATGCACGCTGATGCACGCTGCACGCACGCTGCACGCACGCTGCACGCACGCTGCACGCACGCTGCACGCTCTAGAAAGTTACTGTAAATAGTTAGTGCTGACGCACTCCAGTGCACGCTAACTAGGGGTGGAACGGTTTGGTTCATATCACGGTTTTGGTGTCATGGTTTTCAATCATTTATTTGGCAAAATTTGTTAAACTGTCATTCTGACTATAAACAACAAAATCAACACTTCTTTAGTGTCAAATCTTTAGAACGAGAGTAGGTTTTATAGAATGCAGCGGCCACATCATTAGCATAAAGTCAAGCACAAGCACAAGATGTTCCAACACACGCTGACACACGTTTTAAAAGTAGAGAAGAGTAGAATGATGTAATGATGTTTCCACTTTTGTGTCCAGGGCTGTGAGCACCACACCAGCGGACCGAGCTGCGAGCGCTGTGCCCCGGGGTATTATGGGAACGTCAGCGGCTCCATCAGCGACTGCTCGCTGTGTGCCTGCCCCCTGCGGGACAACAGGTAACACTGCACCCTTTTATCGCTTCGATTCTAGTTGATTTAGTTCATAAAGATGAAGTTATAATCTGTGTCTGTCTGTCTGTGTCTTTTTGTGTGTGTCTGTTTGTGTCTGTGTCTGTCTGTCTGTCTGTCTGTCTGTCTGTCTGTCTGTGTGTCTGTCTGTGTGTCTGTCTGTCTGTAGTTTCAGTCCCAGCTGTGTGTCAGAGGGAGATTTTGGGGATTTCCGCTGCACAGCCTGCCAGACAGGATACGAGGGGAGATACTGCGAGAGGTGAGATCATGACATCATCTGTCCCTGGACCAATGATCAACAGGGACACATTTAAATTGTTTTTTAAATAAAACTCAGAAGGTAACACATCTCCACCCGGAGACATTCATCTAAAAAAAATCCACAAATTCCGTTTGTGTCTCGTTTTTAGGAAGCACTCTAATAACTCTGAGTAAAGATACTGCAACACGTCAGCTCGTCTGTTATTAAACCATAAACACAGCTCTGACCTCGCTGTGACCTCACTCTGACCTCGCTGTGACCTCACTCTGACCTCGCTGTGACCTCACTCTGACCTCGCTGTGACCTCACTCTGACCTCGCTGTGACCTCACTCTGACTCGCTGTGACCTCACTCTGACCTCACTGTGACCTCACTCTGACCTCGCTGTGACCTCACTCTGACTCCGCTGTGACCTAGCTCTGCTGATACTCCGCTGTGACCTCACTCTGCTGTGACCTCACTCTGACTCTGCTGTGACCTCACACTGTCTCTGCTGCGTCCCGCAGGTGTTCGGTTGGTTACTATGGGAACCCGTCGGTGGCGGGCGGCATGTGCCGGCGCTGCAGCTGCAGTGGGCGGGGCTCGCTGCACCCGCTGTGTGACGCGCTGACTGGACAGTGTGAGTGTAAGGCCGGGGTCAAAGGTCACACATGTGACCACTGTGAGGAGAGACACGTCCTGCAGGAAGAGGAGTGTGTGTGTAAGTAACAACACAGACATACACACACAGACATACACACACACACACACACACACATACACATACACACACACATACATGCATACACACACGCCCCTCCCCCCGTGTTAACGTGTGTGTGTGTGTCTGTGTATGTGTGTGTGTGTGTGTTTCCGTCTCCAGCGTGTGATGACGAGTGTACCGGCGTTCTATTGGACGATCTGGAACAAATACACAACGACTTCCTGTCTGTCAACCTGAGCGCTGTTGCCATGGCGCCGTACCGCCAGCTGGTGCTGCTGGAGAACACGACAAGAGACATCCAGGTAACCATAACCCAGGTAACCATAACCCAGGTAACCAGTTAAACAGGTAACCATAACCCAGGTAAACAGTTAAACAGGTATCCATAACCCAGGTAACCATAACCCAGGTAACCAGTTAAACAGGTAACCATAATCCAGGTAACCATAACCCAGGTAACCAGGTAAACAGTTAAACAGGTAATCATAACCCAGGTAACCAGGTAACAAGGTAAACCGTTAAACAGGTAACCATAACCCAGGTAAACAGTTAAACAGGTAACCATAACCCAGGTAACCATAACCCAGGTAACCAGTTAAACAGGTAACCATAACCCAGGTAACCATAACCCAGGTAACCAGTTAAACAGGTAACCATAACCCAGGTAAACAGTTAAACAGGTAACCATAACCCAGGTAACCATAACCCAGGTAAACAGTTAAACAGGTAACCATAACCCAGGTAACCATAACCCAGGTAAACAGTTAAACAGGTAACCATAATCCAGGTAACCATAACCCAGGTAAACAGTTAAACAGGTAACCATAACCCAGGTAAACAGGTAAACAGGTAAACAGGTAAACAGTTAAACAGGTAACCATAACCCAGGTAACCAGGTAACAAGGTAAACCGTTAAACAGGTAACCATAACCCAGGTAACCAGGTAAACAGTTAAACAGGTAACCATAACCCAGGTAACAAGGTAACCAGGCTGTAGCTAGCTGGTGAGGTCAGTTAGCTGATTGAGCCCAGGCTGTGGTGTATTCTTGTTGTCAGATTGGTCTCCGCTGTGTTTGGGCCAGCTAGCCGTGGTCACCGACACCAAAAGCTACGTTAAGGGCTAACGTTAATGCCCAGCAAATTGGATGGTGAAGACACGTCCCGCCCTACTCTGCCTCTGATTGGCCAACCCTGGTATTCTTACCCTAACCGATCTCACTCCTAATGCCTAAACCCAACCAATCAAACCAACAACTCATTCCGCCATGTTAGCGCTGTAGCTGAGTCTGTATGTTAGCGCTGTAGCTGAGTCTGTATGTTAGCGCTGTAGCTGAGTCTGCATGTTAGCGCTGTAGCTGAGTCTGCATGTTAGCGCTGTAGCTGAGTCTGCATGTTAGCGCTGTAGCTGAGTCTGTATGTTAGCGCTGTAGCTGAGTCTGTATGTTAGCGCTGTAGCTGAGTCTGCATGTTAGCGCTGTAGCTGAGTCTGCATGTTAGCGCTGTAGCTGAGTCTGCATGTTAGCGCTGTAGCTGAGTCTGTATGTTAGCGTATGATGCTGCCTCCTATTTTAATAGATCTGCATGTTAGCGCTGTCTGCATGTTAGCTGTAGCTGAGTCTGCATGTTAGCGCTGTAGCTGAGTCTGCATGTTAGCGCTGTAGCTGAGTCTGCATGTTAGCGCTGTAGCTGAGTCTGCATGTTAGCGCTGTAGCTGAGTCTGCATGTTAGCGCTGTAGCTGAGTCTGCATGTTAGCGCTGTAGCTGAGTCTGCTGTAGCTGAGTCTGTATGTTAGCGCTGTAGCTGAGTCTGCATGTTAGCGCTGTAGCTGAGTCTGCATGTTAGCGCTGTAGCTGAGTCTGCATGTTAGCGCTGTAGCTGAGTCTGCATGTTAGCGCTGTAGCTGATTCTGCAGAGAGCAGAGCAGCTACAGAGCTAACAGCAAATAGCTGCCATTAGCTACAAGTCCAAAGCTCAATAAATCACCTCGGTGCTGCCGTCAACCTGGTCCAAATGGTTCCACTTTACTAAAGGTCAATGAAAAATATTCATGACACCTGTATACTTCCTTTCCTTTTTATTTCATCTCTCTCTTATTTTTAATAATGTTAATCTGTATTTTTATTTTTAACCAATTATTGACTAGGGACCAGTGTCGTGAATTAGCTTCGGCTAAAAACACTGTTCTACATCACATGTTTAAGCTTATCTGTGGTTTTTGTGTCTGTCCCTACCTAAATAAACTTTAATAAATAATAAATCTTTAGTTGTTTCTGATCATGTTTGCTGCTGTCGTCGTTTCAGACGGCGTTCACAGAGAACGGCTCGGTGGCTCTGCGTCTGTCCGGAGTGGAGGATGAACTCAGTCATGTGACCTCTGACCTCAGCGCTCTGCAGCAGCAGGTACCCACAATCCCCTCTGTTCATGTCCCTGTAAACACGTCAGAAACATAGCACACATTTACCCACAATCCCCTCTGTTCATGTCCCTGTAAACACGTCAGAAACATAGCACACATTTACCCACAATCCCCTCTGTTCATGTCCCTGTAAACACGTCAGAAACATAGAACACATTTACCCACAATCCCCTCTGTTCATGTCCCTGTAAACACGTCAGAAACATAGAACACATTTACCCACAATCCCCTCTGTTCATCTCCCTGTAAACACGTTACAAACATAGAACACATTTACCCACAATCCCCTCTGTTCATCTCCCTGTAAACACGTTACAAACATAGCACACATTTACCCACAATCCCCTCTGTTCATGTCCCTGTAAACACGTCAGAAACATAGAACACATTTACCCACAATCCCCTCTGTTCATCTCCCATGCAAACGTCGAAACATAGAACACATTTACCACAATCCCTCTGTTCATTCCTGTAAACTTACCAACACAACACATTTACCCACAATCCCCTCTGTTCATCTCCCTGTAAACACGTTACAAACATAGCACACATTTACCCACAATCCCCTCTGTTCATCTCCCTGTAAACACGTTACAAACATAGAACACATTTACCCACAATCCCCTCTGTTCATCTCCCTGTAAACACGTTACAAACATAGAACACGGTATTGTCTGTAAACAGAATGAATATTTCCTGCCACAGCTTTGTGTTTGAACTGCAGAGGATTGTGGGTGTTGTCTGAAGAAATGTTTGTCCTGTGTCCTGATTGGCCAGGTCTCCCGTCTGTCTAACGACCTGAAGAAAGTGGGCGTGTCCACCAACCAGAGCCTTTCCCAGGGTGCATTGCTGCTGGAAGGAATCAGCAGCCTTCAGGAAAACATCCAGAGTAAACAAGCATTCAGATATAAAACGTTTCAGACTCGTAGGCCGTCTCAACATACGGATTCATTAATTAACATGAATAAAACTCTGTGTTCTGATTGGTGCAGAGCTTCAGAGGGAGGCGGGGCTTCTGAACCAGAGTGCTGTGGAGCAGCTGGATTCAGCCAATCAGAAGGCTCTGCTGGAGGAGGTGACCGCCATGTTGGAAACCCTCCGCGCCGTCAACATGTCGGCCGCCGGGGCAGCGGCCAATCAGGAGCTCCGGTCAGTGATTCATGAATAAAACACATTAGGACCATCCCATAATAACCACTTGACCGAATGTTTCTGATTCTCTGTCTGCAGCCTATCGGAGTCTCTGCTCCGCTCGCTGCGGGAGGACTTCCTTGACACAGCTGCTGGCAGGCTCCTCCCCCTCTCCCGCACCTCTGTGCGTCTATTGGAAGAGCTGCAACAGGCAGAGACACAGCTGAGCGACAGCGCTGGCGGCTAACAAACACACACACTGCTGGATGCCGCACACACTCAGCTACAACACTACCAGGTAACACACACACAAAAAAAACACAAAAAAAAAAAAAAAAAACACACACACACACACACAAAAAAAAAAAAAAAAAAAAAAACAAAAAAAAAAAAAAAAAAAAAAAAAAAAAAAAAAAAAAAGAGACAGGCGAGACGCACACACACACACACACACACACAACAGCACACACCACACACACACACACACACACACCGGGCCACACACACACACAAACACACCACACACACACACACCCAGACAGGCAGACAACACACACACACAAAAAACACACACACACACACACACGAACACACACACCACACACACAAAAAAAAAACAACACGCACACACACACACACACAAACACACACACACACACACACAAGACAGACGGCGAGACACACACACAGAGACACAAGGAAGACATCAGACGCGTACACACACACACAGACACAGAAACACACCACACAAACAACAAATGAAACAAAAACACACACAACAGCTACACACAACGCCACACACACAGAACACACACACAGAGAACCCACAGACACTCCAGAGACACACACACACACAGAGACACAGGCACACATACACACACACACACACAAACAAAAAAGACACACAGACACACAGGGCACACACACACACACAAACATACACACATACTGACACAATTCGTTGTGTTATTAATGTCGGCTGATGTGTATATTGTGTTTCATCAGAACCTGAGTGTGTTAATGTTGTGTTTATTAGAATTTAGTTCCAGAGCCTGAGTGTGTTAATTGTTGTGTAGTTTGCGTCCTGAGCCTACAGTGTGTTAATGCATTATTGCCAGTTTGGTATCGTGTGTTGTGTTTTCGCGTCATTGTTCTGTGGATTTCGTTCAGAGCCTGATGTGTTAATGTGTTGTGTAGTTTTCGTGTCAGAGCCTGAGTGTGTTAATGCGTGTGTGTTGTGTGCGTGCGAGAGCCTGAGATGTGTTAATGTGTTGTTGTGGTTGCGTGTCAAGAGCCTGAGTGTGTAATGTTTGTTTTGTTGTGTTGGATTTGCGTGTAGAGCTGGTGTGTTATGTGTTGTGTTGTAGTTTGCGTGTGGAGCCTGAGTGTGTTAATGTGTTGTGTTGTGTAGTCGCGTGTCAGAGCCTGGTTTGTGTTAATGTGTTGTGTTGGTTTAGTGGTTTTGTCAGAGGTGTGTGTTAATGTGTTGTGTTGTGTAGGGTTTCGTGTCAGAGCCTGGAGTGTGTTAATGTGTTGTGTAGTTTGCGTGTCAGAGCCTGAGTGTGTTAATGTGTTGTGTAGTTTGCGTGTCAGAGCCTGAGTGTGTTAATGTGTTGTGTTGTGTAGTTTGCGTGTCAGAGCCTGAGTGTGTTAATGTGTTGTGTAGTTTGAGTGTCAGAGCCTGGAGTGTGTTATGTGTTGGTGGTTTGCGTGTAGAGCCTGAGTGTGTTAATGTGTTGTGTGTTTTGTGTTAGTGAGCCAGGGGTGTGTTAATGTGTTGTGTTGTGTAGTTTTAGTGTCAGAGCCTGAGTGTGTTAATGTGTTGTGTGGTTTGGTGTCAGAGCACAGTGTTATGTTGTGTAGTTTGTGTGTCAGAGCCTGAGTGTGTTAATGTGTTGTGTTGTGTAGTTTGCGTGTCAGAGCCTGAGTGTGTTAATGTGTTGTGTTGTGTAGTTTGCGTGTCAGAGCCTGAGTGTGTTAATGTGTTGTGTAGTTTGCGTGTCAGAGCCTGATTGTGTTAATGTGTTGTGTTGTGTAGTTTGCGTGTCAGAGCCTGAGTGTGTTAATGTGTTGTGTAGTTTGCGTGTCAGAGCCTGAGTGTGTTAATGTGTTGTGTAGTTTGCGTGTCAGAGCCGGGGTGTGTTAATGTGTTGTGTAGTTTGCGTGTCAGAGCCTGAGTGTGTTAATGTGTTGTGGTGTAGTTTCGCGTGTCCAGAGCTGGTGTGTGAAATGTGTTGTGTTGTGTATTTAGTCCAGAGCCTAGATTGTGTTAATGTGTTGTTGTGTTGTGTAGTTTGCGTGTCAGAGCCTGAGTGTGTTAATGTGTTGTGTTGTGTAGTTTGCGTGTCAGAGCTAGGTGGTTAATGTGTTGTGTTGTGTTGTGTAGTTTGCGTGTCAGAGCCTGAGTGTGTTAATGTGTTGTGTAGTTTGCGTGTCAGAGCCTGAGTGTGTTAATGTGTTGTGTAGTTTGCGTGTCAGAGCCTGAGTGTGTTAATGTGTTGTGTAGTTTGCGTGTCAGAGCCTGAGTGTGTTAATGTGGTGTTGTTGTTGTGGTTTTTCGTGTCAGAGCACTGAGTGTGTTAATGTGTTTGTGTTGTTGTAGTTGCGTGTCCAGAGCCTGGAGTGTGTTAATGTGTTGTGTAGTTTGCGTGTCCCAGAGCCTGAGTGTGTTAATGTGTTTGTGTTGGTTGCGTGTCAGAGCCTAGTGTGTAAATGTGTTGTGTTGTGTAGTTTGGAGTGTCCAAACCTGATTGTGTTAATATTGTGTTGTGTGGTTTGCGTGTCAGAGCCTGAGTGTGTTAATGTGTTTTGTGTAGTCTGCGTTAGAGCCTGAGTGTGTTAATGTGTTGTGTGGTCGTGTCCAGAGCTAGGTGTGTTAATGTGTTGTGTTGTAGTCTAATGGGAGCCTGAGTGTGTTAATGTGTTGTGTAGTTTACGTGTCAGAGCCTGATTGTGTTATGTGTTGTGTTGTGTATAGTTGCGTCATGAAGAGCCTGATGTGTTAATGTGTTGTGTAGTTTGGCGTGTCCAAGAGCCTGAGTGTGTTGATGTGTTGTGTAGTTTGCGTGTCAGAGCCTGAGTGTGTTAATGTGTTGTGTATGTATACGTGTCAGAGCCGGAGTGTGTAAATAATGTTGTTTTGTGTGTAGTTTGAGTGTCAGAGCCTGAGTGTGTTAATGTGTTGTGTTGTGTAGTGTTGCGTGTCAGAGCCTAGGTGTGTATTAATGTGTTGTGTGTGGAGTTTCGTGTCCAAGAGCCTCGAGTGTGTTAATGTGTTGTGTAGTTTTGCGTGTCAGAGCCTGAGTAGTGTAAATGTGTTGTGTTGTGTAGTCTGCGTGTCAGAGCCTGATTGTGTTAATGTGTTGTGTAGTTTTAGCGTGTGTGTGAGCCTGGGTGTGTTAATGTGTTGTGTAGTTCGTGTCCAGAGCCTGATTGTGTTTAATGTGTTGTGTTTTTGTGGTTTGCGTGTCAGAGCTGAGTTGTTAATGTGTTGTGTGGTTTTAGGTCGGGAGCCTGAGTGTGTTAATGTGTTGTGTTGTGTAGTTTGCGTGTCCAAGCACAGGTGTGTTAATGTGTTGTGTGGTTTATTACAGAGCCTGATGTTTATGTGTTGTTGTATTGGTTTGCGTGTCAGAGCCACAGGGTGTGTTAATGTGTTGTGTTGTTGTGAGTTGTGTTCCAGAGCCTGGGTGTGTTAATGTGTTGTGTTGTGTAGTTTGCGTGTCAAACCCAGTGTGTTAATGTGTGTGTGTTTTAAGTGTGCGAGCCTGAGTGTGTTAATGTGTTGTGTAGTTTGGCGTGTCAGAGGCACAGGTGTGTTAATGTGTTGTGTGGTTTAGGTAGTCGAGGCTGGAGTGTGTTAATGTTGTGTTGTGTTTGTGTAGTTTGGCGTGTCAGAGCCTGAGTGTGTTAATGTGTTTGTTGTAGTTGTGTGTCAGAGCCTGAGTGTGTTATCGTTGTGTTGTTGTATGTTTCGTGTCAGAGCCTGGGTGTGTTAATGTGTTGTGTGGTTTTGCGTGTCAGAGGCTCAGTGTGTTAATGGTTGTGTTTGTGTAGTTTGTGTGTCAGAGCCTAGGTGTGTTAATGCGTTGTGTTGTGTAGTTGCGTGTCAGAGCCTCGGTGTGTTAATGTATTGTGTTGTGTTTGTGTTTAGCGTGTCAGAGCCAGGTGTGTTAATGTTTTGTGTTGTGTAGTTTACGTGTCCGGAGGCCTGGTGTGTGTTAATTGTGTTGTGTTGTGTAGTCTGCGTGTCAGAGCCTGATTGTGTTAATGTGTTGTGTTGTGTAGTCTGCGTGTCAGAGCCTGAGTGTGTTAATGTGTTGTGTTGTAGTTTGGGTAGAGCCGAGTGTGTGTTATGTGTTTGTGTGTGGTTGCGTGTCAGAGCTACGAGGTGTGTTAATGTGTTGTGTGTTGTGTAGTTTGCGTGTCAGAGCCTGAGGTGTGTTAATGTGTTGTGTAGTTTAGCGTGTCAGAGCCTGAGTGTGTTAATGTGTTTGTTGTAGTTTCGTGTCAGAGCCTGAGTGTGTTAATGTGTTGTGTAGTTTATTGTGGAAACCTGAGTGTGTTAATGTGTTGGTGTTGTGGTTTGGGTGTCAGAGCGAGGTGTTAATGTGTTGTGTTGTGGTTTGCGTGTCAGAGCCAGGTGTGTTAATGTGTTGTGTGTGGTTGCGTGTCAGAGCCTGAGTGTGTTAATGTGTTGTGTTGTGTAGTTTACGTGTCAGACTGAGTGTGTTAATGTGTTGTGTTTTTAGTGTAGTTTAATGTGTTGTTTTTAAGATTTTGTTGGTTGTGCAGAGGAGTGTGTTAATGTGTTGTGTGGTTTACGTGTCAGAGCTTAGGTGTGTTAATGGTTGGTAGTTTGGTGCAGGCCTATGTGTTGTTTGTGTTGTGTTGAGTTGTGTTTGTTTGTTGTGTTTGGTGCAGTAGGTTGTTAATGTTTGTGTTGTGTTGTTATGATGTGTTAATTGTTGTGTTGTGTAGTTTGCGTGCGACTGGTGTGTTAATTGTTGTGTGTGTGTTTGGTGTAGATGGGTTATTGGTGTGTTGTTGGTTGCGTGCAGACCGAGGTGTTAATGGTTGTGTATTTGCGTGTCAGAGCCTGAGTGTGTTAATGTGTTGTGTTTTGTGGTTGCGCAGCTGAGTGTGTTAATGTGTTGTGTAGTTTGCGTGTTCAGACCTGGGTGTGTTATGTGTTGTGTTGTGTTGTGTAGTTTGCGTGTCAGAGCCTGAGTGTGTTAATGTGTTTGTGTGGTTTATCCAAGAGCCTGGGTGTGTTAATGTGTTGTGTAGTTTGGTGTCAGAGCTAGGAGTGTTATGTGTTGTGTAGTCTGCGTGTCAGAGCCTGAGTGTGTTAATGTGTTGTGTAGTTTGCGTGTCAGAGCCTGAGTGTGTTAATGTGTTGTGTAGTCTGCGTGTCAGAGCCTGATTGTGTTAATGTGTTGTGTAGTTTGCGTGTCAGAGCCTGAGTGTGTTAATGTGTTGTGTAGTTTGCGTGTCAGAGCCCTGGGTGTGTTGAGTGTGTTGTGTAGTCTGCGTGTCAGAGCCTGAGTGTGTTAATGTGTTGTGTAGTCTGCGTGTCAGAGCCTGAGTGTGTTAATGTGTTGTGTAGTCTGCGTGTCAGAGCCTGAGTGTGTTAATGTGTTGTGTAGTTTGCGTGTCAGAGCCTGAGTGTGTTAATGTGTTGTGTAGTCTGCGTGTCAGAGCCTGATTGTGTTAATGTGTTGTGTTGTGTAGTTTGCGTGTCAGAGCCTGAGTGTGTTAATGTGTTGTGTAGTCTGCGTGTCAGAGCCTGAGTGTGTTAATGTGTTGTGTAGTTTGCGTGTCAGAGCCTGAGTGTGTAAATGTGTTGTGTTGTGTAGTTTGCGTGTCAGAGCCTGAGTGTGTTAATGTGTTGTGTAGTTTGCGTGTCAGAGCCTGAGTGTGTTAATGTGTTGTGTAGTTTGCGTGTCAGAGCCTGAGTGTGTTAATGTGTTGTGTTTGTAGTTTAGGTTCAGAGCCTGAGTGTGTTAAGTGTTGTGTAGTTGTTTCAGAGCCTCATGTGTGTTATGTGTTGTGTAGTTTGCGTGTCAAACCAGGTGTGTAAATGTGTTGTGTTGTTGAGTCTGCGTGTCAGAGCCTGATTGTGTTAATGTGTGTTGTGGTTTGCGTGTCAGAACCTGAGTGTGTTAATGTGTTGTGTAGTTTGTGTAAGCTATTGTTAATTGTGTTGTGTTGTGTAGTTTGCGTGTCAGACCTGAGTGTGTTAATGTGTTGTGTGTTTGCGTGTCAGAGCCGAGTGTGTTAATGTGTTGTGTGTTTTCGTCAGCCAGTGTGTTAATGTGTTGTGTAGTTGCGTGTCAGAGCTGATTGTGTTAATGTGTTGTGTTATGTGGTTGCGTGTCAGGCCTGAGTGTGTGTTGTGTTGTGTAGTCTGCGTGTCAAAGTGTGTTGTGTGTTGTGTTGTGTAGTTTGCGTGTCAGAGCCCTGAGTGTGTTAATGTGTTGTGTAGTTTTGCGTGTCAGAGCCTGGAGTGTGTTAATGTGTGTTGTGTAGTTTAGTGTCAGACCTGAGTGTGTTAATGTGTTGTGTTGAGTTCGTGTCAGAGCCTGAGTGTGTAAATGTGTTGTGTTGTGTGAGTCTGCGTGTCAGGAAGCCTGGTGTGTGTAATGTGTTGTGTTATTAGTTTGCGTGTCAGAGCCTGAGTGTGTTAATGTGTTGTGTTGTGTAGTTTGCGTGTCAGAGCTTGTGTGTTATAATGTGGTGTGTTGTGAGTTTAGTGTCAGAGCCTGAGTGTGTTAATGTGTTGTGGTTTGCGTGTCAGAGCCCTGAATTGTGTTATGTGTTGTATTGTACGTGTCAGGACCTCAATGTGTTAATGTGTTGTGTTGTGTTGTGTTGTTGTAGTTTCAGAGCGAGTGTGTTAATGTGTTGTGTATAGCGTGCCAGAGCCTGGTGTTAATGTGTTGTGTTGTGTGGTGTCAGCCTGGTGTGTTAATGTTTTGTGTGAGTCCGTGTCAGAACCTAGTGTGTGTGTTGTGTAGTTTAGAGCCTGAGTGTGTTATGTGTTGTGTTGTGTAGTCGCGTGTCAGAGCCTGGTGTGTTGTGTTTGTGTTGTGTTGTGTAGTTTTGTCACCCAGGTGTGTTAATGTGTTGTGTTATTATGAGTCTGCAAAGTGTATTTGTTGTGTGTGGCGTGTCAGAGCCCTGTGTGTTAATGTGTTGTGTAGTTTGCGTGTCAGAGCCTGAGTGTGTTAATGTGTTGTGTTGTGTTGTGTAGTCTGCGTGTCAGAGCCTGATTGTGTTAATGTGTTGTGTTGTGTTGTGTAGTCTGCGTGTCAGAGCCTGACTGAGGACTACCTGTTGATGGAGGGACAGATGGAGGACAGTCAGGTGATGCTGTCCCACATCCTGGACCTGAGCCAGGACATCACCAACAGAACCTCCGTGAGTATTAACCTGTCTGTCTTATTATAGCACAACATTCACACAATCATTAATACTGATCAGTATTACTGTGTGTGTCTGTGTGTGTGTCTGTGTGTGGTGTGTGTGTGTGTCTGTGTGTGTCTGTGTGTGTGTGTGTGTGTATGTGTCTCTGTGTGTGTGTCTGTGTGTGTGTCTGTGTGTGTGTGGTGTGTGTCTGTGTGTGTGTGTGTTTCTGTGTGTGTAGATGGTAGATCAGCTGAGTGAACAGCTGGCTCGGTGGCGCCCCCTGCTGATGAAACAGGTTGACTCTCTGGTCGTTGGACTGAAGATGAGCGATGCTCTGGAGAAGGTTTACAGCGCAGAAAGCCACGCCCAGCTGCTCCATAGCCACGCCCACTCTGTGCACAGGTAACACTGTGTGTGTGTGTTGTGTGTGTGTGTGTGTGTGTGTGTGTGTGTGTGTGTGTGTGTTTCAGGTTTATTACAGGAAACTGAAATGAAAACTAGAAACTCAAACTAAAGTGCATCTGTATCGCGGGTTGTAATCAAATGAAAATAAAATACTAAATGTGTGTGTGTGTGTCTGTGTGTGTGTGTGTGTATGTATCTGTGTGTGTGTGTGTCTGTGTGTGTGTATCTGTCTCTGTGTGTGTCTGTTTCTGCGTGTCTGTGTGTGTGTGTGTCTGTGTGTGTGTGTGTCTGTTTCTGTGTGTGTGTGTGACTGACTGTGTGTGTGTGTGTGTCTCTGTGTGTGTGTTTGTTCTCCATCAGCTCTTTGTCGTCGGTGTGTAACGTGTCTCAGAACAGCAGCCGATTGGTTCAGCTGGACAGTGACATCACAGAACCCAGTGGACTCGGCGCAGCAGGTCGCCGCCATCGCCCAATCAGCCGCCTCGCTGGCTCTCAACACGGTGAGAGGGTTAGAGGGTGAGAGGGTTAGATTGAGACAGTTAGAGAGTGAGAGGGTTAGAGGGTTAGAGAGTGAGAGAGTTAGAGAGTGAGACAGTTAGAGAGTGAGACAGTTAGAGAGTGAGAGGGTTAGAGAGTGAGAGAGTTAGAGAGTGAGACAGTTAGAGAGTGAGACAGTTAGAGAGTGAGAGGGTTAGAGAGTGAGAGAGTTAGAAATTAGAGAGGATTAGAAGTGAGAGGGTTAGAGAGTGAGATGGTTAGAGAGTAAGAGAGTGAGAGAGTTAGAGAGTGAGACAGTTAGAGTGAGAGGGTTAGAGGGTTAGAGAGTGAGAGAGTTAGAGGGTGAGAGGGTTAGATTGAGACAGTTAGAGAGTGAGAGGGTTAGAGGGTTAGAGAGTGAGAGAGTTAGAGAGTGAGACAGTTAGAGAGTGAGAGGGTTAGAGAGTAAGAGAGTGAGAGAGTGAGACAGTTAGAGTGAGAGGGTGAGAGAGTTAGAGAGTGAGAGAGTTAGAGAGTGAGACAGTTAGAGAGTGAGAGGGTTAGAGGGTTAGAGAGTGAGAGAGTTAGAGAGTGAGACAGTTAGAGAGTGAGAGGGGTTAGAAATTAGAGAGTAGAGAGTTAGAAAGTAGGACAGTTAGAGTGAGAGGGTTAGGAGAGTTAGAGATTGAGACAGTTAGAGAGTTAGGAGAGGGTTAGAGGGTTAGAGGTGAGAGTTAGAGAGTGAGACAGTTAGAGAGTGAGAGGGTTGGAGGGTTAGGAGTGAGAGAGTTAGAGAGTTGAGACAGTTAGAGAGTAGAAAGGGTTAGAGGGTTAGAGAGTGAGAGAGTAGAGAGGAGTTAGAAATTAGAGACAGTTGGTGAGAGAGGGTTAGAGGTTAGAGAAGAGAGTTAGAGAGCAGAGACAAGTTAGAAATTAGAGAGGTTAGAGAGTTAGAGATGAGAGGGTTAGAGGAAGTGAGAGTGAGAGAGTTGGATAGTGAAGTTAGTAGAAGGGTTAGAGAGTGAGAGGTTCGGAGAGCTAGAAGGAGGTAGAAGAGTTAGAGAGTTAAGGAAGTGAAGAGAGTTAAGAAATTAGAAGGGTTGGAAGTGAGAAGTAGAGCTGAGACAGAAGTGGAAGGGTTAGAGGTTAGAGGGTAGAGATGGTTAAAATAGAGAGAGGATTAGAAATTGAGAAGGTTAGGGTTAGAGATTGAGAGGTTAAGAAAGGTACGAGAAATTAGAGAGAGTTAGAAAGAGAGAGACAGTTCGAGTAGAGAGGGTTAGAAGTGAAAGGGGGATTAGTTAGAAATTAAAGAGAGGGTTAGAGGTAAGGGAAGGGGTTGAGTGAGAGGTTAAGTGAGAAGAGAGGTGAGAAGGAGTTAGAGAGTGAGAGGTTAGAAGTGAGAGGTTAGAAGAAGGGGAGGGTTAGAAAGTGAGAGGTGGGAAGGGTTAGAAGGTTAGAAGAGTAGAAGAGGTTAAAGTGAGAAGGTTAAAGAAGTAGAAGGGGTTAAGAGAGTGAGAAGGGATAGAAGTGAGGAGGGGTTATGAGGAGGGTTAGAGTGGGAGAGGGTTAGGGGTGAGAGGGTTAGAGTGAGAGGGGTTGAGTGAGGAGGGGTGAAGGGTTAGAGTAGAGAGGGCTAGAGTGAGAGGGTTGTTAGAGGAGGGAGAGGGTTAGAGGAGTTAGAGGTAGACAGTTAGAGGTGAGAGGGGTTAGAGGGTTAGAGGTGAGAGAGAGTGGGAGTAGAGAGGGTTAGAGAGTGAGATGGGGGGGGGGTTAGAGAGTGAGATGGTTAGAGGAGAGTGGGAGGGTTGAGAGGTGAGATGGTTAGAGAGTGAGAGGTTGAGAGGTGAGAGAGGAGGGTTAGAGGTGGATGGTTAGATGGGAGGTTAGAGTGAGAGGGTTAGAGGTGAGAGGGTTAAGTAGGGTGAGGAGAATTAGAGAGTGAGACAGTTAGAGTGAGAGGGTTAGAGAGTTAGAGAGTGAGACAGTTAGAGAGTGAGAGGGTTAGAGAGTTAGAGAGTGAGAGGGTTAGAGAGTGAGAGAGTGAGAGGGTTAGAGTGAGAGGGTTAGAGAGTTAGAGAGTGAGACAGTTAGAGTGAGAGGGTTAGAGAGTTAGAGAGTGAGAGGGTTAGAGAGTGAGAGTGAGGGGGTAAGGAGAGAGGGTTAGAGAGAGAGGGTTAGAGAGAGAGGGTTAGAGTGAGAGGGTTAGAGAGTTAGAGAGTGAGAGGGTTAGAGTGAGAGGGTTAGAGAGTGAGAGAGTTAGAGAGTGAGAGGGTTAGAGAGTGAGAGGGTTAGAGAGTGAGAGAGTGAGAGAGTGAGAGGGTTAGAGAGTGAGAGAGGGAGAGAGTTACAGAGTGAGAGATTTAGAGAGTGAAAGGGTTACAGAGTGAGAGAGTGAGAGGGTGAACCTGAAGCCTCTGTTCTTGTGTGTGTGTTTCAGAGCGTCCAATCAGAGCTGCCGCTGTCAGAAGAGGGCGGAGTCAGACTGAAAGCCAGCGCTGCACTTTTAGAAGAAAGTCAACGAATCAACGAGACCGCTGAAGGTTAGTGTCCGAGCTAAACGGAGTGAATGAATGAATGAATGAGTGAATGAATGAGTGAACTAATGAATGAGTGAGTGAATGAGTGAATTAATGAATGAGTGAGTGAATGAATGAGTGAATGAATGAGTGAACTAATGAATGAGTGAGTGAATGAATGAGTGAATTAATGAATGAGTGTGTGAATGAATGAGTGAATGAATGAATGAATGAGTGAGTGAATGAATGAATGAGTGAGTGAGTGAATGAGTGAATGAATGAATGAGTGTGTGAATGAATGAGTGAATGAATGAATGAGTGAGTGAGTGAATGAATGAATGAGTGAATGAATGAATGAGTGTGTGAATGAATGAGTGAATGAATGAGTGAGTGAGTGAGTGAATGAGTGAATGAGGAGGACGATAAATGGTTTTATGGATGTTAAGTTTGGTATTTCTGTCCGTCTTGTGTCTGCGTGTCTCCAGAGCTGCAGCTGAATGTCTCCATGGTAACCAGCCGGCTGGGATTGGTCAGAGACAGCGTGCGTAACTCCAGCCTACTCCTGCGTCAGCCAATCAGAGAGCTGCAGAGCCTGTTTAACGGTGAGACTCCTTTTCTTTCTTTATAGACCTTTTTCACGGCAGACATGTTGACATGTCATAGTAGGAAAAGCACAGGTGTGTTCAGACCATTACTGATGGCTGCATTCCACTTAGGAGAGGTCCTGGTATTAAACCATTACTGATGGCTGCATTCCACTTAGGAGAGGTCCTGGTATTAAACCATTACTGATGGCTGCATTCCACTTAGGAGAGGTCCTGGTATTAAACCATTACTGATGGCTGCATTCCACTTAGGAGAGGTCCTGGTATTAAACCATTACTGATGGCTGCATTCCACTTAGGAGAGACCCTGGTATTAAACCATTACTGATGGCTGCATTCCACTTAGGAGAGACCCTGGTATTAAACCATTACTGATGGCTGCATTCCACTTAGGAGAGACCCTGGTATTAAACCATTACTGATGGCTGCATTCCACTTAGGAGAGGTCCTGGTATTAAACCATTACTGATGGCTGCATTCCACTTAGGAGAGGTCCTGGTATTAAACCATTACTGATGGCTGCATTCCACTTAGGAGAGGCCCTGGTATTAAACCATTAATGATGGCTGCATTCCACTTAGGAGAGACCCTGGTATTAAACCATTACTGATGGCTGCATTCCACTTAGGAGAGGTCCTGGTATTAAACCATTACTGATGGCTGCATTCCATTTAGGAGAGGTCCTGGTATTGGTCATGCTGACCCACTGAAATATCTTACTGGGACACTTGATGGAACTGAGCCATCGTTAATGTTATCAATCTCAGCTGTGCTCTTCCTACTATGACAAGTCAACATGGCTGCTGTGAAAAAGGTCTATTACTTCCTTTCTTTGTGTCTGTCTGTCTGACCTGTCTGTCTGTCTGCCCTGTCTGTCTGTCTGTCCCTCAGGCTCCTCTGATTGGCTGGAGGTCGTGACCCTTCAGGCGTCTCGCTCCAGCCTGCAGGAGGCGCTGCAGCGGCTACACCGCCTCACACTGCAGCTACAGAACTCTTCTTCTGTGGTGGTCAACACCAACAACACTGTCAGGGAGACCAACAAGCTGGTGATACACACACACTCAGCAGGTCAGACACACACACACACACACACTCAGCAGGTCAGACACACACACACACATACACACACTCAGCAGGTCAGACACACACACACACACACACACACACACACACACACACATACACACTCAGCAGGTCAGGCACACACACACACATACACACTCAGCAGGTCAGACACACACACACATACACACTCAGCAGGTCAGACACACACACACACACACACACACACATACACACACACACATACACACTCAGCAGGTCAGACACACACACACATACACACTCAGCAGGTCAGACACACACACACACATACACACTCAGCAGTCCAGACACACACACACACATCACACACTCAGCAGGTCAGACACACACACACATACACACTCCAGCAGGTCAGACACACACACACACATACACACTCAGCAGGTCAGACACACACACACACATACACACTCAGCAGGTCAGACACACACACACACATACACACTCAGCAGGTCAGACACACACACACACACACACACACACACACACACACACATACACACTCAGCAGGTCAGACACACACACACACACACACACACACACACACACACACACACACACACACACATACACACTCTGCAGGTCAGACACACACACACACACACACACACACACACACACACACACACACACACACACACACACATACACACTCAGCAGGTCAGACACACACACACACACACACACACACACACACACACACACACACACACATACATACACACACACACACACACACACACACACACACATAACACACACACACACACATATATATATAACACACACACACACATACACACACACACACACACACACACACACACACACACACACACACACACACACACACACACACACACACACACACACACTCAAACACACACAGACTCTCTCTCATTACTGGTTAGTTACTCTTGTTGTTGTTTTCCTGATCAGCCAATGAGGCGCAGCGTAAGCTGGAAGAGGCAGAGCATCGTACGGAGCGTCTGATGGAGCGGATCAAGCCGCTGAGCATGCTGGGAGAAACGCTGAGCAGGAACCTGTCTGACATCAGAGAGCTGATCGACCAGGCCAGACGCCAGGCCGCCTCGGTAACCCCAAAATACTCAGACTGTACCCAAAATACTCAGACTGTACCCAAAATACTCAGACTGTACCCAAAATACTCAGACTGTACTCAAAATATTCAGACTGTACCCAAAATACTCAGACTCTACTCAAAATATTCAGACTGTACTCAAAATATTCAGACTGTACTCAAAATATTCAGACTGTACCCAAAATACTCAGACTGTACCCAAAATACTCAGACTGTACCCAAAATACTCAGACTGTACCCAAAATACTCAGACTGTACCCAAAATATTCAGACTGTACTCAAAATATTCAGACTGTACCCAAAATATTCAGACTGTACTCAAAATATTCAGACTCTACTCAAAATATTCAGACTGTACCCAAAATAGTCAGACTGTACTCAAAATATTCAGACTGTACCCAAAATATTCAGACTGTACTCAAAATATTCAGACTGTACCCAAAATATTCAGACTGTACCCAAAATATTCAGACTGTACTCAAAATATTCAGACTCTACTCAAAATATTCAGACTGTACCCAAAATATTCAGACTGTACTCAAAATATTCAGACTGTACCCAAAATATTCAGACTGTACTCAAAATATTCAGACTGTACTCAAAATATTCAGACTGTACTCAAAATATTCAGACTGTACCCAAAATAGTCAGACTGTACCCAAAATATTCAGACTGTACCCAAAATATTCAGACTGTACTCAAAATATTCAGACTGTACTCAAAATAGTCAGACTGTACTCAAAATAGTCAGACTGTACCCAAAATAGTCAGACTGTACTCACAATGGGCCTCGTTCACCAACCGTTCTTACGAAGAAATGTTACGCACTTTTTACGAAGATTCTGGCATTCACTAATGTTTTCTTAGCTAAGAACACATTCTACGAACACTGAAAAGCACTCTTACACACATTTGAGTGATGACATATTGCTCCAAATGATTCGTTACTTTATTTTATTCAATTCTACAGTCGTTTACAATGATAGTATTGCACTGTAATGTATTTCTGATCATTTGTTGGAAAAGAAATCATAATATGCAAAGAAACACTAACACTGCAATTTACATCAGCAATTAAACTGATTAAATCCTGCGTTATTTGGTGATTGATCGCTATTTATAGGGCAAAAATGCAGTGGTAGAATGTAACAAAGTACAAATTCTTCATAACTGTACTTAAGTACATTTTTCACGTATCTGTACTTTACTTAAGTAGACTCAATAGTGCATAGCCTACTTTTGACTTTTACTTTGTTACATTTTGCAGCAATTATCTATACTTTCTACTCCACTACATTTATACAACGTCCCGTTACATTTTCTGATCAGTTTCTCCCCCCTGCCAAAACCTCTTCCTGACCGTCACACGTTTGTCTCACCAGTGAAGTTTGGTTGCCATAGATACTGTATATATGGGTTGCCATAGATACTGTATATATGGGGCACCGCTGATCCAAGCCGGCTCCGGTGCTCCAGAGCCCGGGCGCAGCGCCGCTGACCCTCGGTAAAACAGCCTCCGGTAAAAGTGAAAATGAAAACGTTTGTTTTTTATTATTCCTGTTTTTAAATCATAGTTGCGTCTCCACAGCGTCGTTTACTCCTCCGCCAAGCTGCGTTCATATCTTATTTATCTGGCTGGACCTCTTCACATCTCCCCATGTCTGCTGCTTCATACGCTTTATTTACTTACTCCCACGGTTAAAGAAAATAAAATACATCCATGAATAAAACCAACCGCATTCCCATTCTAACAACATATTTTTCCTTTTTATGCTGGTTAGGATAGGAACTTCTTATAAAAGCCAGGCCTTGTTTGTGGTAGTGGACACCTTATACTTTTACTAAAGTAAATATGTCTCTTATTATTTGTACTTTTACTTGAGATTCAGTACTTTCTCCACCGCAACTCCGACAACCATCTCTAGCAGTCCCCCGCTTCCCAGGAGGTGCACAGGAAGCGTCATGTCCTTATATGGGAATTTTTGGGGCGTTTTCTTATGCTAATTAGGAACAACTGGCACGCGCTTTCAGTTAGGAAGACGTGGGATTCATCGATCCTAAGAACACAGGTGCAACAATTCAGCTGTTACAGAACACGTCATGAATCCGACGTAGACTTCTCTTAGGAACCTTCTTAAGAGAAAACTTAGGAAGATATTGGTGAATGAGGCCTATTATTCAGACTTTACCCAAAATAGTCAGACTTTGATAATGGTGATGGTGATGAAGATGAAGATGATGGTGATGATGATGATGATGATGGTGATGATGATGATGATGATGAAGATGATGATGTCATCCTCAGATTAAGGTGGCCGTGCAGGCCGACAGAGACTGCGTTCGCTCCTACCGGCCGCAGATCCTCTCCAGTAACTTCAACACTCTGAGTCTGGTCGTCAAGACAACCAGCCCCGAAAACCTGCTCTTCTTCCTGGGCAGCAACACCACGGTAACGCACGCACACATACACCGAGAACATCACGGTAACGCACGCACATACACTGAGAACACCACGGTAACGCACGCACATACACTGAGAACACCACGGTAACGCACGCACATACACCGAGAACACCACGGTAACGCACGCACATACACCGAGAACACCACGGTAACGCACGCACATACACCGAGAACACCACGGTAACGCACGCACATACACTGAGAACACCACGGTAACGCACGCACATGCACCAGTAAACCGAGAGGCGTAACACCACGTGTGTCATACAGTCGATACATTAGTTGTGTCCTGTAGGGGACACTACATGAAATGATTGTCCCTATGGGACAGTAAGACTCTCTCTATCTGCTGCCAGTTACTGACGGTAACGACGCTGTTGGCTGCACTTTACCATCAAACAGACCGGTCGCTGCATAACGGTGGTGCTTGATTAGAGACAACACAACACAATTAGAAATGTACACACTACAAAAGTGTGCACAGTGCACTGCATGTACGTGCACTCACAGCATGTTCACTGTTCACTCTGTAACTCTTCTGTGTGTTCAGGTGGACTTCCTGGCCGTAGAGATGCATGCTGGGAAGGTGTCTCTGGTTTGGGACGTGGGTTCAGGCAGCAGCAGACTGGACTTTCCTGGACTGGACATCAGCAACAACCAGTGGACCAGAATCAATGCCACACGGTAAATACTCTCCGCACCTCCACCCTCAGACCCTCAGGCCCTCAGACCCTCAGACCCTCAGGCCCTCAGACCCTACCTAAGAAAAATAGGATGGTGTAGAAGGGATACAGCTATAGGATGGTGTAGAAGGGATACAGCTATAGGATGGTGTAGAAGGGATACAGCTATGTGATTGTGTAGAAGGGATACAGCTATAGGATGGTGTAGAAGGGATACAGCTATAGGATGGTGTAGAAGGGATACAGCTATGTGATTGTGTAGAAGGGATACAGCTATAGGATGGTGTAGAAGGGATACAGCTATAGGATGGTGTAGAAGGGATACAGCTATAGGATGGTGCTTTGGATTAAATCACTCCAGAGAAACCAACACGCTGTTCCTGACTGAAAGTATAAAACATATATTATTATAGTAGCCTAGATTTAGAAAGGTTTCTTATAATTTTGCGTAATTCCTAGTCGTAGCTGTATCCTTTCTAGAGACGACCCAAAAACTGCTCATAATAACAGTGAAACGTTCTGCTGTTGATGTCACGGTCTGCTGATGATGTCACGGTCTGCTGATGTCACGGTCTGCTGATGATGTCACAGTCTGTTGATGATGTCATGTTATGCTGATGACGTCATGTTATGCTGATGACGTCATGTTATGCTGATGATGTCATGTTATGCTGATGATGTCATGTTATGCTGATGATGTTATGCTGATGATGTCACATTATGCTGATGATGTCATGTTATGCTGATGATATCACCTGTGGGCAGGTTCGGTGCCCACGTCTCTCTGTCGGTCCATCAGCTGGAGGCGGAGGCGGCGCCGTTGCCCGCGGTGACGGCGACGTCGCCGGGCCCGGCCCGCATTTTAGACGTCGACGAGAACTCGGTGATCCACGTCGGAGGAATCGGACCAGAGACCCGGCGGCCGGCGCCGCTGGGGGGGGCCAGCTTCCAGGGCTGCCTGGGGGGGGCCTCGCTCAACGAGAAGAACATCGGACTCTGGAACTACGAGAGAAGGACTGGGGGCTGTGGGGGCTGCTTCAGCAGGTAAACACATGAGTGGGGGCTGCTGCTGTAGGTAAACACATGAACGGAGGGGCTGCTTCAGCAGGTAAACACATGAACGGAGGGGCTGCTTCAGCAGGTAAACACATGAGTGGGGGGGGGGCTGCTTCAGCAGGTAAACACATGAACGGGGGGGGCTTCAGCAGGTAAACACATGAACGGATCGCCAGACCCTCCTCCACAGCTCTGTGGAGGAGGGTCTGGCTAGTCCACACAGCATTCCTGGATAGGTGTAAAACGTGCTCTGGTTAATTGGCATTTCTTTAAACCAATCAGAATCATCGTGGGCGGCGCTAAGCTCCGGATGGAGCCACGGTGCCTCTGCTAAATAGTCTCAGGAAGGAACTGGTTCTGGTGGAACATGTGGACGTTCAGAAGTAGTTTTAGTCGTGCAACAGAAAACTCCGATGACTTGAAGCCCATGAGAACTGTGGGGAGTCAACCCACAGCTGCTCCGCTGCCCTGCTGAAAATGTGAAGCAGAAACGCTAAATGTCAGATAATGTCCATAATAATTGGACTTTGGGTTAGATTTTTTGACAGTTTTCAGTGGTTATGAGGAGCAATATGAGAGAGAACTGTGGTAATCAGTGATCATTGTTTACGTACATTAAACCACGTTTTTATTCATCAGTAAACTACAGGACAGCGTCTTTCAAACATGACCTGCACGAAAGAGAAAAAGAAATGTATGCGTCATTGTACCCAGCACTTCTGGAAATGTACCTCCGAATGCGTCTCTGTCCCCAGCACATTTCAAACCACACTGACGCCCATGTCTCTCCCTGTCTGTCTGTCAGTCCCCAGGCGGAGGAGACCTCCTTCCACTTTGATGGATCTGGCTTCTCATTGGTTCAGAAGTCTCTGCGAGCGACCTCCACCTCCATCGTGCTGCTGTTCAAAACGCTGTCGCCGGGCGGATTACTGCTGTACCTGGCCTCCAACAACACTGTAGGACACACACACACATATACACACACACACACACACACACACACACACACACACACACATATACACACACACACACATATACACACACACACATATACACACACACACACACATATATACACACACACACACATATACACACACACACATATACACACACACACACACATATATACACACACACACATATACACACACACACACACACACACATACACACACACACACATATACACACACACACACACATATATACACACACACACATATACACACACACACACACACACACATATATACACACACACACATATACACACACACACACACACACACACACACACACACATATATATACACACACACACATATACACACACACACACACACATATATACACACACACACATATAACACACACACACACACACATATATACACACACACACATATACACACACACACACACACATATATATACACACACACACATATATATACACACACACACACACAGACAAACACACACACACACATATATATACACACACACACACACAGACAAACACACACAAACACATATATACACACACACACACACACAGACACACACACACACAGACACAGACGCACACACACAGAGACACACACACGCACACACACACAAAGAAGGGATAATAAAGCTGACTTCCTGTCTGTGCAGAGGGACTTCCTGTCCATGGAGCTGGTGGAGGGTCATGTGCGTCTGACCTTTGACCTTGGCTCCGGCGCTCTGACCTTGACCTCCAACAGGAAGTACAACACCGGCGTGTGGTACAAGATCACGCTGCAGAGGAGCAAACGCAAAGGTACCACACTTTGGTTTGGATTAGTTATTAGTTGCTATAGAAACATATATATATATATATTAGGGCTGTCAAACGATACATTTTTTTAATCACGATTAATCGCCAAATTTCTATAGTTAATCGCGTGTTTTATCACATGATATAAATTTTATTATTTTACATTTCAGAACAGTTTCTAAGTCCATATTAACAATGGAAAGCAGTTGTTACCAGACTATCTGGATTGGGAATCAAATGAACGCAAAGAAAGTGACTTCATGAACTTGACTTTAAGATTTGTAATTGTTTATTATTTATTTACTGTAAACAAAAGAAAAATGTGTGAATGTGTCATTATTGCACAACTCCTCCCAGTAGGCCTACCTAACCTACCTGAGATGGAGCACTAACACCTTGCTTATATCACACTGTACAAACTAAATGGTCCAAAACCAGATGCACAGCAGGACATTTGTAACCTTTACATTTTTCTGATAAGGAATGTAACGATTCTCCTGGACAGAGAAGGGGGAGGACAATGTCCCAAATCACAAAAACAGTCCAAAAGAAATGATACAAACAACCCAGTCCTAAAAGCGTATGCTGATATACACACAGAGCCAACCCAGTGAGCAGTACCTCCTGTGTAAGTCGTTGTGATTCCTCCCTGAGGTCCGGTGATCACCGGTTAAGGAGACAGCGTCTGCACTCTGCAGCAGCTCCAGCTGGGCTGCTTTCTCCGTGGAGGTCAGGCTGTGTGTGCGTGAAACTACCGTCCCCCTCCACTACTTTTTAGAAGTAAACTTTCCATTCAGAATCTTATTGGCGTCCATTTCGGCGTCTGGCGCTCCCCATCCACTCAGACCCTACCGTTAGCCTGCTACTCTTTGGCCGGCTCGCGAGCCCAAACCAGTGTGTGCGGCGTGCCTGTTGTGGTGTTTCCGGTCTAGATCCGGTGTGGTAGTTGTAGTTTTTCTAACGTTACTAGTTGTTGAAACAGCAGGTGGAAAAACTACAAAGTTTGCTGGGCCAAAAGAACGTTAATCTCACGATAAAAACATGGACGCCGTTAAAATGGGTTTTTGTTAACGCCGTTAATAACACATTTAACTGACAGCACTACTAAATAAATATATATATATATATATATATATATATATATATATATATATAAATGAGATTAATGCACATATATATATATATATATATATATATATATAGATATATATATATATGTATATTTAGTAGTGCTGTCATATATATATAGATATAGATGTAAATATACATATATAGATATACATATATATATATATATATATATATATATAAATGAGATTAATGCACATATATATATATAGATATATATATATCTATATATATAGATATATATGTATATTTAGTAGTGCTGTATATATATATATATATAGATATAGATGTAGATAACAATATATATATATATATATATATATATATATATATATATATATATATAAATGAGATTAATGCATCGGCTATCGTCTGACAAATATTAAGCTTTTTAGTAACTTTAGTAACGGCGTTAGTCTCTCTGTGCTGACAGCGTCTCTGGTTCTTAAATCCTTTCTCCAGTCCTGGGAGGTTTTCAAACATCAAAAGTCCAGAACAGAAAGAGTCAGAAACGAGCTGGTCTCTTAAGGTGCTGACACACCAGGCCGATTATCGGCCGTATGACAGTCTGGCGAGGTCAGTGACTCGAGTCTGTTCGGTGTGTCCCGTGCCGTCGTCAGTCTGGGGGGCCGTCGGCGTTCATTTTGGCCGACCTGACATGTTCAGTCGGGGGGGCAGTCAGGACTCACCAGGAAACAGGGAGCGGGATGAGGTGACTAGAGTCTCTCAAAATCTGATGAAAATCTTTTAAACTGACCTTTGTTGATCTGAGATGAAGACAGATTCAGCATCTGCACAGTCTATTTCTCTCTTCAAATGTTTTCAGAAACATGTCTCGGTGAACTATTTTAGTCCAATATGAGATCAGATTCTGAACGGCCGCCATGACAGTCTGGCTTTGAATTTCTGGAGAAAACAAGCCCATGTGACAGGTTCGTCCAATCAGCTGCCGGTTTTCATTTCATGGGCAACATTACAGATTAGCGCCGCCTGCTGCTATGGAGATGTATTACGTCTCCTCTCGTCTCTTTGGTCTGTTCTGTGTTTTTTGGACCTCGGGGACGCGACTGATCATATCGACGGGGTCTTCTGTCAACGGTCGCCCGTCGGCTAAATGTGTCTACACCTTAAAGGAACACGCCGACTTATTGGGAGTTTAGCTTATTCACCGTAACCCCCAGAGTTAGACAAGTCCATACATACCCTTCTCATGTCAGTGTGTGCTGTAAGGCTGTCTGACGGCTCCACCGGTAGCTTAGCTTAGCACAGAACCTGCAGGTGACTGGTTCCAGTAATCCTACTGCTCCGAATAAGTGACATAATAACACCAACATGTTCCTATTTACATGTTGTGATTTGTAGAGTCACAGCGTGTACAAAAAACAACGTAACATGAGACACAGCCATCTTCTAACTGTAAACAAACTGGGAACTATACTCTCAGGCGGAAGAATATAGTACTTGGGCGGAATGATTTGTTTCAAGCAATCCTGTCTGAGAATATAGTTCCCGGTTTGTTTACGGTTAGATGATGGCTGTGTGTCATGTGACCTTGTTTTTTGTACACGCTGTGACTCTACACATCACAACATGTAAACAGGAACATGTTGGTGTTATTATGTCACTTATTCGGAGCAGTAGGATTACTGGAACCAGTTACCTGCAGGTTCAGTGCTAAGCTAAGCTACCGGTGGAGCCGTCAGACAGCCTTACAGCACACACTGACATGAGAAGGGTCTGTATGGACTGGTCTAACTCTGGGGGTTATGGTGAGAAGGGTATGTATGGACTGGTCTAACTCTGGGGGTTATGGTGAGGAGGGTATGTATGGACTGGTCTAACTCTGGGGGTTACTGTGAGAAGGGTATGTATGGACTAGTCTAACTCTGGGGGTTACTGTGAGAAGGGTCTGTATGGACTAGTCTAACTCTGGGGGTTACTGTGAGAAGGGTATGTATGGACTAGTCTAACTCTGGGGGTTACTGTGAGAAGGGTCTGTATGGACTGGTCTAACTCTGGGGGTTACTGTGAGAAGGGTCTGTATGGACTAGTCTAACTCTGGGGGTTATGGTGAGAAGGGTCTGTATGGACTGGTCTAACTCTGGGGGTTATTACGGTGAGAAGGGTCTGTATGGACTGGTCTAACTCTGGGGGTTACTGTGAGAAGGGTCTGTATGGACTGGTCTAACTCTGGGGGTTACTGTGAGAAGGGTATGTATGGACTGGTCTAACTCTGGGGGTTATGGTGAGAAGGGTATGTATGGACTGGTCTAACTCTGGGGGTTACTGTGAGAAGGGTCTGTATGGACTAGTCTAACTCTGGGGGTTACTGTGAGAAGGGTATGTATGGACTAGTCTAACTCTGGGGTTTACACTGTGAGAAGGGTATGTATGGACTGGTCTAACTCTGGGGGTTACTGTGAGAAGGGTCTGTATGGACTGGTCTAACTCTGGGGGTTACTGTGAGAAGGGTATGTATGGACTAGTCTAACTCTGGGGGTTACTGTGAGAAGGGTCTGTATGGACTGGTCTAACTCTGGGGGTTACTGTGAGAAGGGTATGTATGGACTGGTCTAACTCTGGGGGTTACTGTGAGAAGGGTCTGTATGGACTGGTCTAACTCTGGGGGTTACGGTGAGAAGGGTCTGTATGGACTGGTCTAACTCTGGGGGTTATGATGAGAAGGGTATGTATGGACTGGTCTAACTCTGGGGGTTATGGTGAGAAGGGTCTGTATGGACTGGTCTAACTCTGGGGGTTATGGTGAGAAGGGTCTGTATGGACTAGTCTAACTCTGGGGGTAACTGTGAGAAGGGTTTGTATGGACTGGTCTAACTCTGGGGGTTACGGTGAGAAGGGTATGTATGGACTGGTCTAACTCTGGGGGTTACTGTGAGAAGGGTATGTATGGACTAGTCTAACTCTGGGGGTTACTGTGAGAAGGGTATGTATGGACTGGTCTAACTCTGGGGGTTACTGTGAGAAGGGTCTGTATGGACTAGTCTAACTCTGGGGGTTACTGTGAGAAGGGTCTGTATGGACTGGTCTAACTCTGGGGGTTACTGTGAGAAGGGTCTGTATGGACTAGTCTAACTCTGGGGGTTACTGTGAGAAGGGTCTGTATGGACTGGTCTAACTCTGGGGGTTACTGTGAGAAGGGTCTGTATGGACTAGTCTAACTCTGGGGGTAACTGTGAGAAGGGTCTGTATGGACTGGTCTAACTGGGGGTTACTGTGAGAAGGGTCTGTATGGACTGGTCTAACTCTGGGGGTTACTGTGAGAAGGGTATGTATGGACTAGTCTAACTCTGGGGGTTACTGTGAGAAGGGTGTGTATGGACTGGTCTAACTCTGGGGGTAACTGTGAGAAGGGTCTGTATGGACTGGTCTAACTCTGGGGGTAACTGTGAGAAGGGTCTGTATGGACTAGTCTAACTCTGGGGGTTACTGTGAGAAGGGTCTGTATGGACTGGTCTAACTCTGGGGGTAACTGTGAGAAGGGTCTGTATGGACTGGTCTAACTCTGGGGGTAACTGTGAGAAGGGTCTGTATGGACTGGTCTAACTCTGGGGGTTACTGTGAGAAGGGTCTGTATGGACTGGTCTAACTCTGGGGGTTACTGTGAGAAGGGTCTGTATGGACTGGTCTAACTCTGGGGGTAACTGTGAGAAGGGTCTGTATGGACTGGTCTAACTCTGGGGTAACTGTGAGAAGGGTCTGTACTGGTCTAACTCTGGGGATAACTGTGAGAAGGGTCTGTATGGACTGGTCTAACTCTGGGGGTAACTGTGAGAAGGGTCTGTATGGACTGGTCTAACTCTGGGGGTAACTGTGAGAAGGGTCTGTATGGACTGGTCTAACTCTGGGGGTTACTGTGAGAAGGGTCTGTATGGACTGGTCTAACTCTGGGGGTAACTGTGAGAAGGGTCTGTATGGACTGGTCTAACTCTGGGGGTAACTGTGAGAAGGGTCTGTATGGACTGGTCTAACTCTGGGGGTTACTGTGAGAAGGGTCTGTATGGACTGGTCTAACTCTGGGGTGTAACTGTGAGAAGGGTCTGTGCGGACTGGTCTAACTCTGGGGGTTACTGTGAGAAGGGTCTGTATGGACTGGTCTAACTCTGGGGGTAACTGTGAGAAGGGTCTGTATGGACTGGTCTAACTCTGGGGGTTACTGTGAGAAGGGTCTGTATGGACTAGTCTAACTCTGGGGGTTACTGTGAGAAGGGTCTGTATGGACTGGTCTAACTCTGGGGGTAACTGTGAGAAGGGTCTGTATGGACTAGTCTAACTCTGGGGGGTAACTGTGAGAAGGGTCTGTATGGACTGGTCTAACTCTGGGGGTTTACGTGAGAAGGGTCTGTATGGACTGGTCTAACTCTGGGGGTTATGGTGAGAAGGGTCTGTATGGACTGGTCTAACTCTGGGGGTTACTGTGAGAAGGGTCTGTATGGACTGGTCTAACTCTGGGGGTTACTGTGAGAAGGGTCTGTATGGACTGGTCTAACTCTGGGGGTTATGGTGAGAAGGGTCTGTATGGACTAGTCTAACTCTGAGGTTCGGAGAAGGGTCTGTATGGACTAGTCTAACTCTGGGGGTTACGGTGAGAAGGGTCTGTATGGACTAGTCTAACTCTGGGGGTTACGGTGAGAAGGGTCTGTATGGACTAGTCTAACTCTGGGGGTTACTGTGAGAAGGGTCTGTATGGACTGGTCTAACTCTGGGGGTTATGGTGAGAAGGGTCTGTATGGACTGGTCTAACTCTGGGGGTTATGGTGAGAAGGGTCTGTATGGACTGGTCTAACTCTGGGGGTTATGGTGAGAAGGGTCTGTATGGACTGGTCTAACTCTGGGGGTTATGGTGAATAAGACAAAGTCCCAATAAGTCGGCGTGTTCCTTTAAATCCTTGTATCTGCAGTACAGCTGCTAATGTGTGTGTGTGTGTGTGTTTGTGTCTCTGTGTTTGTTTGTGTGTGTGTCTCTGTGTCTGTGTGTGTGTGTGTGTGTCTCTGTGTGTATTTGTGTGTGTGTGTGTCTGTGTGTGTTTGTGTGTGTCTCTGTGTGTGTGTGTCTGTGTGTGTTTGTGTCTCTGTGTGTGTTTGTGTGTGTGTCTCTGTGTCTGTGTGTGTCTCTGTGTGTATTTGTGTGTGTGTGTGTGTGTCTGTGTGTGTGTGTCTCTGTGTGTGTGTGTGTCTCTGTGTGTGTGTGTGTGTGTGTGTGTGTCCGTCTGTGTGTGTGCAGGTTACCTGTCCATCATGGCTGCCGACCAATCATCAGAGAAGGAGGTTTTGGAGGCGGAGTCTCCCGGCTCGGCCTCGGACCTGAACCGCTCCGACCTGGACCCCATCTACATTGGAGGACTTCCTGCCTCCCGCCCAATCAGGTGAGACTGTGATGTCACCAGACGGAGACGCCGTGATGTCACAGCGCAGGTCTGACCGTTTCTGTCTCTTTCGGGTTGCTAGGCGACAGGTGGTGTCCAGGTCGTACGTGGGCTGCATAAAGAACGTCGAGATCGCCCGGTCCAACTTCGACCTGCTGAGAGACGCGTACGGCGTCCGCAAGGGCTGCGTCCTCGAGGTAACCTAACGTCTATATTCAATTAACCTTTATATATAGTATCAGATCATAACAAGAGTAATCCTAACCTCTATATATAGTATCAGATCATAACAGGAGTAATCCTAACCTCTATATATAGTATCAGATCATAACAGGAGTAATCCTAACCTTTATATATAGTATCAGATCATAACAGGAGTTATCCTAACCTCTATATATAGTATCAGATCATAACAGGAGTAATCCTAACCTCTATATATAGTATCAGATCATAACAGGAGTTATCCTAACCTCTATATATAGTATCAGATCATAACAGGAGTTATCCTAACCTTTATATATAGTATCAGATCATAACAGGAGTAATCCTAACCTCTATATATAGTATCAGATCATAACAGGAGTTATCCTAACCTCTATATATAGTATCAGATCATAACAGGAGTTATCCTAACCTTTATATATAGTATCAGATCATAACAAGAGTAATCCTAACCTCTATATATAGTATCAGATCATAACAGGAGTAATCCTAACCTCTATATATAGTATCAGATCATAACAAGAGTAATCCTAACCTCTATATATAGTATCAGATCATAACAGGAGTAATCCTAACCTTTATATATAGTATCAGATCATAACAAGAGTAATCCTAACCTCTATATATAGTATCAGATCATAACAAGAGTAATCCTAACCTCTATATATAGTATCAGATCATAACAGGAGTAATCCTAACCTCTATATATAGTATCAGATCATAACAGGAGTAATCCTAACCTCTATATATAGTATCAGATCATAACAGGAGTTATCCTAACCTTTATATATAGTATCAGATCATAACAGGAGTAATCCTAACCTCTATATATAGTATCAGATCATAACAAGAGTTATCCTAACCTTTATATATAGTATCAGATCATAACAAGAGTAATCCTAACCTCTATATATAGTATCAGATCATAACAAGAGTAATCCTAACCTCTATATATAGTATCAGATCATAACAAGAGTTATCCTAACCTCTATATATAGTATCAGATCATAACAGGAGTTATCCTAACCTCTATATATAGTATCAGATCATAACAAGAGTTATCCTAACCTTTATATATAGTATCAGATCATAACAAGAGTAATCCTAACCTCTATATATAGTATCAGATCATAACAAGAGTTATCCTAACCTTTATATATAGTATCAGATCATAACAAGAGTAATCCTAACCTCTATATATAGTATCAGATCATAACAAGAGTTATCCTAACCTTTATATATAGTATCAGATCATAACAAGAGTAATCCTAACCTCTATATATAGTATCAGATCATAACAGGAGTTATCCTAACCTCTATATATAGTATCAGATCATAACAAGAGTAATCCTAACCTCTATATATAGTATCAGATCATAACAAGAGTTATCCTAACCTCTATATATAGTATCAGATCATAACAAGAGTAATCCTAACCTCTATATATAGTATCAGATCATAACAGGAGTAATCCTAACCTCTATATATAGTATCAGATCATAACAAGAGTTATCCTAACCTCTATATATAGTATCAGATCATAACAGGAGTTATCCTAACCTTTATATATAGTATCAGATCATAACAAGAGTTATCCTAACCTTTATATATAGTATCAGATCATAACAAGAGTAATCCTAACCTCTATATATAGTATCAGATCATAACAAGAGTTATCCTAACCTCTATATATAGTATCAGATCATAACAAGAGTAATCCTAACCTCTATATATAGTATCAGATCATAACAAGAGTTATCCTAACCTCTATATATAGTATCAGATCATAACATGAGTTATCCTAACCTCTATATATAGTATCAGATCATAACAGGAGTTATCCTAACCTTTATATATAGTATCAGATCATAACAAGAGTAATCCTAACCACTATATATAGTATCAGATCATAACAAGAGTTATCCTAACCTCTATATATAGTATCAGATCATAACAGGAGTTATCCTAACCTCTATATATAGTATCAGATCATAACAAGAGTAATCCTAACCTCTATATATAGTATCAGATCATAACAAGAGTAATCCTAACCTCTATATATAGTATCAGATCATAACAAGAGTAATCCTAACCTTTATATATAGTATCAGATCATAACAGGAGTTATCCTAACCTCTATATATAGTATCAGATCATAACAGGAGTAATCCTAACCTCTATATATAGTATCAGATCATAACAAGAGTTATCCTAACCTTTATATATAGTATCAGATCATAACAGGAGTAATCCTAACCTTTATATATAGTATCAGATCATAACAAGAGTAATCCTAACCTCTATATATAGTATCAGATCATAACAAGAGTTATCCTAACCTTTATATATAGTATCAGATCATAACAAGAGTTATCCTAACCTTTATATATAGTATCAGATCATAACAAGAGTAATCCTAACCTCTATATATAGTATCAGATCATAACAAGAGTTATCCTAACCTTTATATATAGTATCAGATCATAACAAGAGTAATCCTAACCTTTATATATAGTATCAGATCATAACAGGAGTAATCCTAACCTCTATATATAGTATCAGATCATAACAAGAGTAATCCTAACCTCTATATATAGTATCAGATCATAACAGGAGTTATCCTAACCTTTATATATAGTATCAGATCATAACAAGAGTTATCCTAACCTTTATATATAGTATCAGATCATAACAGGAGTTATCCTAACCTCTATATATAGTATCAGATCATAACAAGAGTAATCCTAACCTTTATATATAGTATCAGATCATAACAGGAGTTATCCTAACCTCTATATATAGTATCAGATCATAACAAGAGTTATCCTAACCTTTATATATAGTATCAGATCATAACAGGAGTTATCCTAACCTCTATATATAGTATCAGATCATAAAAGGAGTAATCCTAACCTCTATATATAGTATCAGATCATAACAGGAGTAATCCTAACCTCTATATATAGTATCAGATCATAACAGGAGTAATCCTAACCTCTATATATAGTATCAGATCATAACAGGAGTTATCTCAGGACACTTTACAGATAGAGCAGGTCTAGACCACACTCTAACATAATTTACAAAGACCCAACAATTCCAGTAATTGCCGTGTTTCAATAAGACAGAATAGATCAATTTGATTATCTGATATCAATTTGTTTACTAATACTGCTTTAGAAGACAGAGATCTAATATTTAATAGAATATTCTCATATATAATTATAGATATTATATATTAATTAATGTTTAATAGTCCAAATCTAATGTTCCTATTCTGTTCTATCATTGCAGTGGTAATTTTGATTCTAATTAGGTCGTTAAGTATATTACATTATGTTAGATATATAGATATTTATTGCCCCTCTATCGGTTACCTTTGATTTAAGTGATCTGAGTCGATGGAACAGACACCGTGGTTATTGGACTGTGAGTGGTATGACTTTCCTGGTTTCCTGTTTCCTGTCAGGCGGTGTTTATACCTGTTTCCTGTTTCCTGTCAGGCGGTGTTTATACCTGTTTCCTGTTTTCTGTCAGGTGGTGTTTATAACTGTTTCCTGTTTCCTGTCAGGCGTGTTTATACCTGTTTCCTGTCAGGCAGTGTTTTATATGTAACTGTTTCCTGTTTCCTGTCAGACGGTGTTATATATATCTAACTGTTTCCTGTTTCCTGTCAGGCGGTGTTATATATATCTAACTGTTTCCTGTTTCCTGTCAGGCGGTGTTATATATATCTAACTGTTTCCTGTTTCCTGTCAGGCGGTGTTATATATATTTAACTGTTTCCTGTTTCCTGTCAGGCGGTGTTATATATATCTGTTTCCTGTTTCCTGTCAGGCGGTGTTATATATATCTAACTGTTTCCTGTTTCCTGTTTCCTGTCAGGCGGTGTTATATATATCTAACTGTTTCCTGTTTCCTGTCAGGCGGTGTTATATATATCTAACTGTTTCCTGTTTCCTGTTTCCTGTCAGGCGGTGTTATATATATCTAACTGTTTCCTGTTTCCTGTCAGGCGGTGTTATATATATCTAACTGTTTCCTGTTTCCTGTCAGGCGGTGTTATATATATCTAACTGTTTCCTGTTTCCTGTTTCCTGTCAGGCGGTGCGCAGCGTGTCGCTGTTGGCCGGTGGCTTCGTTCAGATCGCGGCTCCGTCACTCGGTCAGGAGGCGGAGCTTCTCTTCTCCTTCTCCTCCCTCAACCAATCAGGAGTCCTGCTGGCTGCCTTCAGCGAGGAGCGCACACAGAGAAAGGTGAGACAGACAGACAGACAGGTGAGACAGACAGACAGACAGACAGACAGATAGGTGAGACAGACAGACAGATAACCAGACAGGTGAGACAGATAGACAGACAGACAGATAAACAGACAGGTGAGACAGACAAGACAGGTCAGACAGACAGGTCAGACAGACAGGTGAGACAGACAGACAGATAAACAGACAGACAGACAGACAGACAGACAGACAGACAGACAGACAGAGCGTTGTAACAAGTATTTTTACAGTGTGGTTTTGTCCCAGATGTTTTTCTGACTTTTCAACCAAAGTACGTACGGGGTTGGATAAAGTACCGCCGTCAGAGAGCTCTCTGATTGGCTCCCTGTCTAAGATAAAGTACCCCTGTCAGAGACGGTGTTTGTGGCTCTCTGATTGGCTCCCTGTCTAAGATAAAGTACCCCTGTCAGAGACGGTGTTTGTGGCTCTCTGATTGGCTCCCTGTCTAAGCGTGACTGTTTCCTGTGTGTGTGCAGCACTTCCTGTCGGTGCAGCTGTTCTCCGGCGCGCTGGAGGCGGAGCTTGGCGAGGTGGGCGGAGCTACTCGGAAGGTGACGGCAGTGAAACCTGACGGAGAGTCCTTCAGCGACGGGACAAAACACTCTGTCATCATCAACGTCAACAGGAAGTAGGTGTTACCATGGAAACACTTTCCTTCCCTTCCTCCTTCCATTCTCTTCGTGCCTACGTACTACCTTTCCTCCTTACATACTTAATGTCTGCCTGCCTGTCTGTCTGTCTGTCTGTCTGCCTGTCTGTCTGTATTAATGGACATACTTCTTGTCTGTCTGTCTGTCTGTCTGTCTGTATGTATTAATGGATGTACTTCTCATCTGCCTGTCTGTCTGTCTGTCTGCCTGCTTGCCTGCCTCCATGTCTGCCTGCCTGCCTGCCTGCCTGCCGTCCTTCCTGCCTGCCTGCCTGTCTGTCTGTATTAATGGATATACTAATTGTCTGTCTACCTGCCTGTCTGTCTGTCTGTATTAATGGATATACTTCTTGTCTGTCTGTCTGTCTGTCTGCCTGTCTGCCTGCTTGTCTGTCCGTATTAATGGATATACTTCTTGTATGCCTGTCTGTCTGTCTGTCTCTCTGCCTGTCTGTCTGTCTTAATGCATATACTTCTTGTCTGCCTGTATGTCTGTATTAATGGATATACTTCTTGTATGCTTGTCTGTCTGCCTGCCTGTCTGCCTGTCTGTCTGTATTAATGGATATACTTCTTGTCTGTCTGTCAGGTCTCTGTCTGTCTGCCTGTCTGTCTATCTGTCTGTCTGTCTGCCTGTCTGTCTGTATTAATGGATATACTTCTTGTCTGTCTGTCTGTCTGTCTGTCTGTCTGTCTGTCTGTCTGTCTGCCTGCCTGTCTGTCTGTATTAATGGATATACTTCTTGTCTGTCTGTCTGTCTGTCTGTCTGTATTAATGGATATACTTCTTGTCTGTCTGCCTGCCTGTCTGTCTGTCTGTCTGCCTGTCTGTCTGTATTAATGGATATACTTCTTGTCTGTCTGTCTGTCTGTATTAATGGATATTCTGCCTGTCTGTCTGTCTGTCTGTATTAATGGATATACTTCTTGTCTGTCTGTCTGTCTGTATTAATGGATATTCTGCCTGTCTGTCTGTCTGTCTGTCTGTCTGTCTGTCTGTCTGTCTGTCTGTCTGCCTGTCTGTATTAATGGATATACTTCTTGTCTGTCTGTCTGTCTGTATTAATGGATATACTTCTTGTCTGTCTGTCTGTCTGTATTAATG
Organism: Perca fluviatilis; assembly: GCF_010015445.1. Taxonomy (NCBI): domain Eukaryota; kingdom Metazoa; phylum Chordata; class Actinopteri; order Perciformes; family Percidae; genus Perca; species Perca fluviatilis. The sequence goes on from NC_053133.1 coordinate 31,448,230, forward strand.
GATATTCTGCCTGTCTGTCTGTCTGTCTGTCTGTCTGTCTGTCTGTCTGCCTGTCTGTATTAATGGATATACTTCTTGTCTGTCTGTCTGTCTGTATTAATGGATATTCTGCCTGTCTGTCTGTCAGGTCTCTGTCTCTGCAGGTGGACGAGGAACAAAGGAAGTCTGTCTCTCTGTTGCCGGGCGGATTATCTCGTCTGTCTCCAGCCTCTTTCTTCATTGGTGGGCTGCCATCAGGGGAGGAGTCTCGTCTTCCAATCAGATTACAGGAGGTGTACCGGAGTTTCAGAGGTTGCATCCAACACCTGGTGCTGTCCGGAGCGTAAGTCTCTCCAAAGATCCTCTATAACTAAAGATTTACCTGGGCCCGGTTTACCTGGGCAGAGTTTACCTGAGTCTCTCTCTGAGTGGTATCCTATGACCCCTTTTCCACCAACAAGAACCAGGTGCTGGTTCAGAGCTAGTGCCGGTTCAGAGTTGGTTCAACTGACGAGCCTCCAAAGAACGGTCTTAGCCACTGTATACGTCTCATCTTTCCCAGCAACGTTAGCACGGCTCCGGCGCCAAACGGTAACCCCGCCCCCAGCCGCTGACATAACCGGTTCTAACTTCTGGCTCAGCGATGATTTGGTGCTACTAGGGTGCAGCTATCGATTCTTTTTGTAATCGATTAATCTAGCACTTTATCGATCGATTAATCGGATATATATGTTTTTGTGTTTTTAAACAACCAAAACTAGGGAAAAAGCAATATTTGTATTGCCTACATTGCTTACAATATCATCTCTCAAAAAACTAAACATTAAGTGCATTTAAGTGCCATATTACATTGTTTTTAAAGATTTTTCTTTTCAAATATCAACCTCAAACTAAGGCATACATTAAACATACACAAACATTACATTAAGTTGTGCAACTTAACTTTCAGAACTACAAGTTTCAACCTGAGACTGATCTGTATATACAAATATATACGTAAATATTAGTTATACTCAACCTATTTTCATTTATATATTTGATTATAATGTCACACAGCTCTGTTACACTTATGCTATTAGATCGTTGATCAGCTGTTTCTCCAGAGAGAGAGAGATATGCGCAAAAAAATCAGCTGTTTTTCCGAAGGGATAGTCAACGCGTCAGCTCTTTAGATCAGATCGTGGTCTCCACTACCTATTTTCTTGTCTTTGATTTTGGTAGTTGTGTTTGGTGTAGTTTCATCGTCCGCACGACTCTGTGATTTACTTTAGTCGGTCCTCTTCGTGGAACGGATAATAAAGTTAGACTCCATGTTTTCTGTTGAGATGCTGAAGCTCTGACGTCGTGCTATTATCGTGCTAAGCTAGTTTGATTTTGCAGTAGACACACTGGACAGAGTTTTAGTTTTAATTACGTTTGAACTGATTCCAAATTTTGGACACTTTGTCATTTTCTCCAGCCTGTCTCTCCTCTTAGCCCCTCCCTCACTGTCTCTTTTCTTAGCCCCTCCCTCACTGTCTCTCCTCTTAGCCCCTCCCTCACTGTCTCTCCTCTTAGCCCCTCCCTCACTGTCTCTCCTCTTAGCCCCTCCCTCACTGTCTCTCCTCTTAGCCCCTCCCTCACTGTCTCTCCTCTTAGCCCCTCCCTCACTGTCTCTCCTCTTAGCCCCTCCCTCACTGTCTCTCCTCTTAGCCCCTCCCTCACTGTCTCTCCTCTTAGCCCCCCCCTCTCTATTTACGCTCTAGCATGTGTCTCCAGCAGCAGACTGAGCAGCGTCTGTGCGACAGTAATAACGCTCCGTGCGGAAACACCGTCCGTCAGCGATACAACGTTGGTAACACAAGCTTCGAGGCAAGTCATTTTGCATCGAGGATTTTTTGTAATCGAATTATTCGAGTTATTCGAGGAATCGTTTCAGCCCTAGGTGCTACTTAAGAACCACTTTTACTGGTTCAGAGCTGTTGCTTTGGTGGTCGAAAAACAAAGAACCGATTTGAAACTAGGCTCTGGCTCCGGACCAGCACCAGCTCTGCCTTGGTGGGAAAGGGGTATCTGTGTGTTTAGTTTCATTCTCAGAGTTTCTGAGTTCTGGTTCTGAATTCAGCAGCGGATCGCGTGACTCGGAAACTCGTTTTGCACATTTGTCCCACAACACGTGAAAGCAGCATGAAGTAAACATACATAAAAGTGGGAATACTACAAGAGAAAAGGGGGAAATATTAGGGGGGAAAAGTTGGAAAATTGAATGTTTGTGGCTCTCTGATTGGCTCCCTGCAGACTGGTGGACCTATCAGGGGCTGTGAAGTACGAGGGGGCGGAGCTCGACAGCTGCCTATTGGAGGAGAGGGCCGAGGGGGTGGTGCTTCCTGAAGACCAGGATGTAGAGCCAACTGCTGACCCTGCCCCCCTGCCTGGAGCCCCGCCCACTCAGCTGGGCGCCATACCACCCGGAGCGCTCACGGTAATCATTATGGGATGTTGGTGTGTGTCTGATTATGGGATGTTGGTGTGTGTGTGTGATTATGGGATGTTGGTGTGTGTCTGATTATGGGATGTTGGTGTGTGTGTGATTATGGGATGTTGGTGTGTATGTGTGATTATGGGATGTTGGTGTGTGTGTCTGATTATGGGATGTTGGTGTGTGTGTGTGATTATGGGATGTTGGTGTGTGTGTGTGATTATGGGATGTTGGTGTGTGTGTGTGATTATGGGATGTTGGTGTGTATGTGTGATTATGGGATGTTGGTGTGTATGTGTGATTATGGGATGTTGGTGTGTGTCTGATTATGGGATGTTGGTGTGTATGTGTGATTATGGGATGTTGGTGTGTGTCTGATTATGGGATGTTGGTGTGTGTCTGATTATGGGATGTTGGTGTGTGTTTCTGATTATGGGATGTTGGTGTGTATGTGTGATTATGGGATATTGGTGTGTCTGTCTGATTATGGGATGTTGGTGTGTGTGTGTGATTATGGGATGTTGGTGTGTATGTGTGATTATGGGATGTTGGTGTGTGTCTGATTATGGGATGTTGGTGTGTGTGTGTGTGTACAGTGTGCGTTGGAGGTGGAGCCTAGCTTACTGCCGGCGGCGGTTCAGTTCGGTTCGTCCAAACACAGTCACATGACCTTCATCATCGCCCCGGACAAGGTCAGGAAGAGGTGAGTCTCCATGGCGATGCTGAAGTCAGCTGTTCTCTGTTTACAGAATGTCTCTGTGTCTCTGACTCCTTGGGTCTCTGTGTCTCTGACTCTCTGTGCCTCTGACTCTGTCTCTGTGTCTCTGACTCTGTCTCTGTGTCTCTGACTCTCTGTGCCTCTGACTCTGTCTCTGTGTCTCTGACTCTGTCTCTG
>NC_053133.1:31456561-31479061 GCF_010015445.1 Perca fluviatilis
ATATATCTCAAGCCAGCAGCAGTATATATATATATATATATATATATATATATATATATATATATATATATATATACTCTGTGTATATATACATATACTGTGTATATGTATATATATCTCAAGCCAGCAGCAGTATATATATATATATGTATATATAATGTGTATATGTATTTATATATCTCAGGCCAGCAGCAGTATATGTTATATATATATATATATATATATATTATATATATATATATATATATATATATATATATATATATATATATATGTGTGTGTGTGTGTGTGTGTGTGTGTGTGTGTGTGTGTGTGTGTATGTATGATATATATATATATAATGTGCATATGTATATTCTCAGGCCAGCAGCATTCTCCCAGGATGTGTGTATATATATGTATATATAATGTGTATATGTATATATATGTATGTGCCAGCAGCAGCAGTAAAAATAAATAAAAATGTTATAATGTGTACTCAGGCCAGCAGCAGTTATATAAATATATATGTATAAAAGTGTATATATTTACTCAGGCCAGCAGCAGTGTATATATATATATATGTATATATAATGTGTATATGTATGTGTGTACTCAGGCCAGCAGCAGTGTATATATATATATGTATATATAATGTGGATATGTATGTGTATACTCAGGCCAGCAGCAGTGTATATATATATATATATGTATATATAATGTGTATATGTATGTGTGTACTCAGGCCAGCAGCAGTGTATATATATATATATATGTATATATAATGTGTATATGTATGTGTGTACTCAGGCCAGCAGCAGTGTATATATATATATGTATATATAATGTGGATATGTATGTGTATACTCAGGCCAGCAGCAGTATATCAGGATGTGTTCGCTCCGTCAGTCTCAACGGCGCCATGTTGGATCTGTCCAAGCCCGCCTCGCAGCATGATGTCACTTCCTGTTTCACCACCGACCAGACAGGAAGTTACTTCAATGGCAGCGGATACGCCACTCTCAGTAAGTAATCTGATTACATGTGACCTCAGTAAGTAATCTACCTATGATCTCAGTAAGTATTCTGATTACATGTGACCTCAGTGAGTAATCTGATTACATGTGACCTCAGTGAGTAATCTGATTACATGTGATCTCAGTGAGTAATCTGATTACATGTGATCTCAGTAAGTAATCTGATTACATGTGACCTCAGTAAGTAATCTGATTACATGTGATCTCAGTAAGTAATCTGATTACATGTGATCTCAGTAAGTAATCTGATTACATGTGACCTCAGTAAGTAATCTGATTACATGTGACCTCAGTGAGTAATCTGATTACATGTGATCTCAGTAAGTAATCTGATTACATGTGACCTCAGTAAGTAATCTGATTACATGTGATCTCAGTGAGTCCAACACACAGCAAATATCTGCTGCTGTAATCTGATTACATGTGATCAGAGGGTTAAACTGTGTGTGTGTGTCTGTGTGTGTGTGTGTGTCTGTCACTGTGTGTGTGTGTGTGTGTCTCTGTGTGTGTGTGTGTGTGTGTGTGTCTCTGTGTGTGTGTGTGTGTGTCTCTGTGTGTGTGTGTCTCTGTGTGTGTGTGTGTGTGTGTGTGTGTGTGTCTCTGTGTGTGTGTGTGTGTGTGTGTGTGTGTGTGTGTCTCTGTGTGTGTGTGTGTGTCTGTGTGTGTGTGTGTGTGTCTCTGTGTGTGTGTGTGTGTGTCTGTGTGTGTGTGTGTGTGTGTCTGTGTGTGTGTGTGTCTCTGTGTGTGTGTTTTCAGTGCGTGATGGTTACAAGGTCGGCTCTGACGTGTCAGTGTCTCTGGAGTTTCGAACGAGCCAATCAGACGGAGTGTTTCTGGGAATCAGCAGCGCCAAGGTGGACGCCATCGGACTGGAGATGATCAACGGACAGGTGAGACAGACAGACAGGTGAGAGAGACAGACAGGTGAGACAGAGAAGTTAAATATGTCAAAACAGACAGGTGAGAGAGACAGACAGGTGAGAGAGACAGACAGGTGAGACAGAGAAGTTAAAGATGTCAGAAGTTTATTTTAGAGAGAAAAAACTGGCAGTTTCCTCTGGATGTTTGATGTTGATGAAGTGTGTGTGTGTTTGTCTGTGTGTGTGTGTGTGTGTCTGTGTGTGTGTGTATGTGTGTTTGTCTGTATGTGTGTGTGTGTGTATGCGTGTGTGTGTGTGTGTGTCTGTCTGTGTGTGTGTGTGTGTGTGTTTGTCTGTGTGTGTGTGTGTTTGTCTGTGTGTGTGTGTGTGTTTGTCTGTGTGTGTGTGTGTGTGTGTGTGTGTGTGAGTGTGTGCGTGTGTCAGGTGGTGTTTAACGTGAATAACGGCGCTGGCCGAGTATCGGTGCGTTCCATTGGTCCGTTGCTGTGTGATGCGCGCTGGCACCGCCTCCTGGCCAGGAAGACCAAACACAGCCTGAGCCTGAGCATTGATGGGCGGAGCTTCTCCACCCCAAACCCTTACCCACAATCCACCTCTGCCGAGACCAACAACCCCGTCTACCTGGGGGGCTTTCCAGGTGAGACACCACCAAAACATTATATCAACCTGTCTCCCTACCCTGTCTCTCTGACTTGTCTATCTCCCTACCCTGTCTCTCTGACCTGTCTATCTCCCTACCCTGTCTCTCTGACCTGTCTGTCTCCCTACCCTGTCTCTCTGACTTGTCTGTCTCCCACCCTGTCTCTCTGACCTGTCTCCCTCCCTCTCTGTCTCCCTACCCTGTCTCCCTTCCCTGTCTCTCTGACCTGTCTGTCTCCCACTCTGTCTATCTGACCTGTCTGTCTCCCTCCCTGTCTTTCTGACCTGTCTCCCTCCCTCTCTGTCTCCCTACCCTGTCTCTCTGACCTGTCTGTCTCACACCCTGTCTCTCTGACCTGTCTCCCTCCCTGTCTCTCTGACCTGTCTCCCTCCCTCTCTGTCTCCCTACCCTGTCTCTCTGACATGTCTGTCTCCCTCCCTGTCTCTCTGACCTGTCTCCCTCCCTCTCTGTCTCCCTAGCCTGTCTCTCTCCCACCCTGTCTCTCTGACCTGTCTGTCTCCCTCCCTGTCTCTCTGACCTGTCTCCCTCCCTCTCTGTCTCCCTACCCTGTCTCTCTGACCTGTCTGTCTCACCCTGTCTCTCTGACCTGTCTCCCTCCCTGTCTCTCTGACCTGTCTCCCTCCCTCTCTGTCTCCCTACCCTGTCTCTCTGACATGTCTGTCTCCCTCCCTGTCTCTCTGACCTGTCTCCCTCCCTCTCTGTCTCCCTACCCTGTCTCTCTGACCTGTCTGTCTCCCTCCCTGTCTCTCTGACCTGTCTCCCTCCCTCTCTGTCTCCCTACCCTGTCTCTCTGACCTGTCTGTCTCCCTCCCTGTCTCTCTGACCTGTCTCCCTCCCTCTCTGTCTCCCTACCCTGGCTCTCTGACCTGTCTGTCTCCCTACCTGTCTCCCTGCCCGCCTGTCTGTCTCTTTGACTGACTCCCTCCCCATCTGCCTACTCTTTCTCCTTTCCTGTCTCCCTCCCTACCGACCTGTCTCCCTACCTTTCTGTCTCTCTGACCTGTCTCTCTTCCTCCCTACCTGTCTGTCTCTCTGACCTGTCTCCCTACCTGTCTCTCTGCAGTGGGGGTGAGACAGAACTGCCTGTCTACCATCTCGAGGTTCAGAGGATGTCTGAGGAACCTGCAGCTCGTTAAGTCTCACCTGTCTGTCGCTCTGGACCTAAGCTCCGCCCACTTCCTGTCGGGCATCACTCCCAACTCATGTCCTGTTTCCAGGCAACGGCCAGCCGGCCTCTGATTGGTCCAACAGTTTGATGAGAGTCTGTAGTGTGTTTCTACACAAATCATTAAAGCTCATCTGAAAAGACTTTGATTCACTTTTTCATTCATATCGATACAACAAATCAAAAGTGGTAATTTTTTAGGATAACGTCTGAGCAGTGTGTCCAAAAAAGTGGGAATGTTTACAAAAGAAGTGAATATTTGGAGAAAAAAGTCAGAATATTTTAAGAAATGAAGTTAAAATATTTCAAGATAATTTTACCAGACACATCATGACAGAAAGACGAGTCATTCATTAATCATTTTATTTTAGTTTAGTGATTAAAGTTGCATTCAGTACATTTTATTCATCATGAAGGAAATAAAACATGACACCAGAGGGAGACACAAGCGGTTTCTCAAAGTCAGGGATCCTTCAGCTGCTGGACCCCAAAGTCAGGGATCCTTCAGCTGCTGATCCCCAAAGTCAGGGATCCTTTAGCTGCTGGACCCCAAAGTCAGGGATCCATCAGAGATTGACCCCCAAAGTCAGGGATCCTTTAGCTGCTGGACCCCAAAGTCAGGGATCCATCAGAGATTGACCCCCAAAGTCAGGGATCCTTCAGCTGCTGATCCCCAAAGTCAGGCATCCTTCAGCTGCTGATCCCCAAAGTCAGGGATCCTTTAGCTGCTGATCCCCAAAGTCAGGCATCCTTCAGCTGCTGATCCCCAAAGTCAGGGATCCTTTAGCTGCTGATCCCCAAAGTCAGGCATCCTTCAACTGCTGATCCCCAAAGTCAGGGATCCTTCAGCTGCTGATCCCCAAAGTCAGGCATCCTTCAGCTGCTGATCCCCAAAGTCAGGGATCCTTTAGCTGCTGGACCCCAAAGTCAGGGATCCTTCAGAGACTGACCCCCAAAGTCAGGGATCCTTCAGCTGCTGATCTCCAAAGTCAGGGATCCTTTAGCTGCTGGACCCCAAAGTCAGGGATCCTTCAGAGGCTGGACCCTAAAGTCAGGGATCTTTCAGCTGCTGATCCCCAAAGTCAGGGATCCTTCAGCTGCTGGGCCCCAAAGTCAGGGATCCTTCAGAGACTGACCCCCAAAGTCAGGGATCCTTCAGCTGCTGATCCCCAAAGTCAGGGATCCTTTAGCTGCTGGTCCCCAAAGTCAGGGATCCTTCAGCTGCTGGACCCCAAAGTCAGGGATCCTTCAGCTGCTGACCCCAAAAGTCAGGGATCTTTCTGAGGTTGATCCCCAAAGTCAGAGATCCTTCAGCAGCTGGACCCCAAAGTCAGGGACCAGTGGAGGACCAGTCCTGCCTCTGGAGGATCAGTCATGCCTCTGGAGGACCCGTTCTGCCTCTGGAGGACCAGTCCTGCCTCTGGAGGACCAGTCCTGCCTCTGGAGGACCCGTCCTGCCTTAGGAGGACCCGTCCTGCCGAGGAAGGACCCGTCGTATCTGTGGAGGACCCGTCCTACCTGTGGAGGACCAGTCCTGCCTCTGGAGGACCAGTCCTACCTGTGGAGGACCAGTCCTACCTGTGGAGGACCAGTCCTGCCTCTGGAGGACCAGTCCTGCCTCTGGAGGACCAGTCCTACCTGTGGAGGACCAGTCCTGCCCCTGGAGGACCCGTCTTGCCAAGGAAGGACCAGTCCTGCCTCTTGAGGACCCGTCCTATCTCTGGAGGACCTGTCCTACCTCTGGAGGACCAGTCCTGCCGAGGAAGGACCTGTGCTGTTGAGGAAGGATCCTCGACTTTGAGAAACCTTTTTTAAGTAACTGACGAAGTGTCTTGGTCTGAGAAGTGAAGCCAAAGCTGAAGCTCCTTAAAGCTGCCTTCTCTCTAACTTCCAGCAGGAAAACTTCAAAAACACATTCTGTGAACATGGCACCAGGGGCGTGGCTATCAGGGGCGTGGTCACCAGGGGCGTGGCTGACAGGGGCGTGGCTATCAGGGGCGTGGCCACCAGGGGCGTTGCCACCAGGTGTGTGGCTATCAGGGACGTGGCTGACAGGTGCGTGGCTGAAAGGGACGTGGCCACCAGGGGCGTGGTCACCAGGGGCGTGGCCACCAGGGACGTGGCTATCAGGGGCATGGTCAATTTGGGATTACATTCACACAACAATAAATAAATAAATACAGACATAAGACACAAAAATAATTACACATCGACAGGTGAATAAAATAATTCATAAAGGTTTCCATGGCGAGGTGAAAGAATGGCACATTACTATTGCATTGTGGGTAAATATAGAGTTTTAGCTGCTATACAGTGAGCGGTTACAGTGCTAGCATTCATGCTATTTTACATTTCAGACAGGAGACCGTTTGCATCAGTCCGGTGAAGTGTACAACAGGAAACAGTTTGCATCACCAACAGGAAACAGAAAGTGTTCTTCACTGTAAGTGTCTCTGATGTAAAACCCATCAGCCAATCAGCTGTGGAGTTCCTCAGGGAAGCTGTCTAGGCCCGTTGTTATGTGCTGTGTTTGGAAATGAATTACCATTGACCCTAAAAACAGGCAGAAGTCTGCATGTACGCTGATGATAAAACTGGCAGAAACTGATGAACTTTCAAATGTCTTAAATCAAGAATTCAACAAATAATGAACTGGTTCTTAATGTCTCTGAAACAAAGCCGAAATGATCTGATTAATTAAAGCTGTGACAGATGGTGCCACTGAACAACAGACCAAACATTAAGGTATAAATAATACATAGGAAAGCCAGACGATGCAAACTGTTTACTGAATGTTTCATAAAGCTGCTGTCTCTCTGTCCCATAATCAGGGTTAAATATACCTGAGCCAACCAATCAGATGTCAGGTGTGTGTGTGGGGGCAGGGCTTGTTTAAGTAGGAAGTAAAAGCAGCAGGTGAAGTTTGGTAGATCCTGGATCACACCTGATACACGTGTCGGCTTTGCCAGCTTCAACAGACGTGTGTCTGTCTGTATGTCTGTCTGTCTCTGTGTATGTCAGTCTCTGTCTGTCTCTGTGTCTGTCTGTCTGTGTCTGCCTGTCTGTCTGTCTGTCTGTGTGTAGTTTGTCATTTTAAATGTGACTGAAAATGGTGTCATGAAGCTTTCAACTATCTAATCTATCAAACTAATGCTAAGAGCTCTGAAGCCCCGCCCCCGGTCAGACAGTGTGTGTCTTTGTGTGTGTGTGTGTGTGTGTCTGTCTTTGTGTGTGTGTGAGTCTGTCTGTCTTTGTGTCTGTGTGTGTGTGTGTATCTATGTGTGTGTGTGTATGTGTGTGTATCTGTGTGTGTGTGTGTATATATGTGTGGGTGTGTGTATCTGTGTGTGTGTATATGTGCGTGTGTGTATCTGTGTGTATGTGTGTGTGTGTGTGTGTGTAGATCTTCAGTTCCTTTATTGTCCACTGGGTGTTGCTGAAAACACTGCCAACAGTTGGCTGATTAGTCTGGACTACAACTCCCAGAATGCAGCAGGTTCTTCTGGGTTTAGTCCTGAAAGAGAGACAGAAGACAGAGGGTTTGTGCACTCTGTGAAATATTTAGAGAACCACGGCTGAATGTCTAAATGTTTCATCCTGTTATTTATGAGATGGTGTTATGCGTTAGCTACATTGAACGAGTAACGTATGCTGACCGTTAGCGACCGTTAGCGGAGCGTATGTGCCGCTGAACGTATCTTTGCAGCGCCACACAGCGTAGGCTTGTGTGAGTCGCTGGCGAGACACTGGAATTGTTGTCTCTTCAATTTTCGGAGCTCACTGACAGAGATTCAGTCGTTTCCTGTTGATAGGTAGTTTAAAGGTGCCCTGCCACATGTATTTCATGACTTTGTGGTAATGTCTGAAGGTCTATCATGGACTCTGTAACTTGGCTACCTTGTTTCAAGCCATTCTAGCGTGGTATAGAAAGCCTGCAGGAAGACTCAACCTGATTTCTGCCAGTTCTCATTAATATTCAACAAGCTAAGCTGTTTGAATCTGATTGGCTAACAGCTAGCCTGGCTGTCAGAATCCTTTACCCAGCCCAACTGGGCGAGCTCATGAATAGTAATGAGCTCAGGCAGTATGATGTCAGACTGACCAGCTGTTGTGATTGGTCTGATTTCTCTGCTGATTTCTGTTCAGTGGCTAGAGCTGACAGAGGAGGTAGCAGTTCATTTTCACATTCACCACATTACACAAACACATATGGACCGTACAGATTTCAATAATAATATAATAATAATAATAATAATAATATTAAAGACACTTTATGATCCATTTCTGTGTGAAAGAGCCTGACACACCTTGTGTAAAAACTTTAAATAAAAGACTGCTATGCTTGTAGAGTAAATCTCAGCATCGCTACGCTGCTCTCTGTCGGTTTCATTCATTACCGTGCCGCTCCGCATATGTTACCGTGCAACGTAGTCGTCCGTTAGGATGCCTCCACGTCTCTATGGTTACATTATAATTACATTAACGGACGTCTCTATGGTTACATTATAATTACATTAACGGACATCTCTATGGTTACATTATAATTACATTAACAGACATCTCTATGGTTACATTATAATTACATTAACGGACATCTCTATGGTTACATTATAATTACATTAACAGACATCTCTATGGTTACATTATAATTACATTAACAGACGTCTCTATGGTTACATTATAATTACATTAACAGACGTCTCTATGGTTACATTATAATTACATTAACGGACATCTCTATGGTTACATTATAATTACATTAACAGACATCTCTATGGTTACATTATAATTACATTAACGGACATCTCTATGGTTACATTATAATTACATTAACAGACATCTCTATGGTTACATTATAATTACATTAACAGACGTCTCTATGGTTACATTATAATTACATTAACAGACATCTCTATGGTTACATTATAATTACATTAACAGACGTCTCTATGGTTACATTATAAATACATTAACAGACGTCTCTATGGTTACATTATAATTACATTAACGGACGTCTCTATGGTTACATTATAATTACATTAACCAAATCGACAGCAGAGACAACACAAAGTAACTTTGACACTTTTTGCATTAGTTTGTACCGGCAAAAACAAAGATGAACTGTCTCGACTCCATTTTGTTCTCAGGGAGAAGCTAAGCTAAGCTAGCCAGGTGAATTTCATGCCAATTAGCATAACACAGCAACCTTTAATGCATACAGGCAGACAGCAGGGAGTGGTGAATCATGCTACATGTTAGCATAGCATGTTAGCATAGCATTAATGGTCTTAATGTTCAGTGAGTAATCAAAAGGCTCTCACACCTGTGCCGGGTTAGCTCAGTTGGTAGAGCAGGCGCACGTATATAGAGGTTTAGTCCTCGACGCAGCGGCCGCGGGTTCAACTCCAACCTGCAGCCCCCTCCGCTTTCATGTCTTCAGCTGTCCTGTGGAAATAAAGGCCTAAAAATGCCCCCAAAAAAGGCTCTCACACCAATCTTTAAGCCGATTATTTAGTCAAATTCATGGTAAATAAATACCCATAATCCTCTCTGTCTGCTGGGGTTCCTCCCAAACATTTACCCAGAATCCTCTCTGTCTGCTGGGGTTCCTCCCAAACATTTACCCAGAATCCTCTCTGTCTGCTGGGGTTCCTCCCAAACATTTACCCAGAATCCTCTCTGTCTGCTGGGGTTCCTCCCAAACATTTCGTCCCCGATGGTTAGAAGGGATACAGCTATGGAACAAACGTGTTTCGTGGGTGAAAGTATTAAATCATATTATTTCAGGCTCCATCTGCAGTGCTACATTTTGGGTTTTAAGGTTTTTAGTTTTGAGCCCAAAGTGATCTCGGTTCACAGAGAGCTTTTATCTGCAGTAGAAGAAGAACTGATCTCTGTTTAAACTAATGCCACTATTAACACCAGAGCAGGGGGAATGAGAGGGGAAACACCAGAGCAGGGGGAATGAGAGGGGGAAACACCAGAGCAGGGGGAATGAGAGGGGAAACACCAGAGCAGGGGGTAAAGGGAAACACGCGAGCAGGGGAATGAGAGGGGAAACACCAGAGCAGGGGGAAAAGAGGGGGGAAACAACCAGAGCAGGGGGAATGAGAGGGGAAACACCAGAGCAGGGGAATGAGAGGGGAGACACCAGAGCAGGGGGAATGAGAGGGGGACATGAGCAGGGGAATGAGAGGGGAAACACCAGAGCAGAGGGAATGAGAGGGGAAACGCCAGGCAGGGGCGAGAGGGGACGCAGGGGAATGAGAGGGGGGAACACCAGAGCAGGGGGAATGAGAGGGGGAAACGAACAGAAGATATTCCTTTATAAGCCAATCGTAGCTGTGGAGATGCAGCCTGAGATAAGTTTAGATTTTAAGTAACTTCTGTTGTTGAACTTCAGGTTCCTGAACACGAACGTTGGTGTGAAACATGCAAACACGACGTCATGAACTCCGCCATGCACCAGCCAGCCGATCAGCCAATCAGCATGCAGCACGGGACTCCGCCTGTTACCTGTGATGTCACTAATCGATCACATGATCAGGAGACACTTCTGTTTCTTTATGGACGACGACTCGTGTGACCGACAGCTCCGGATGCTGCCGCCGCGCCTCGCTGAGCGCCGCTGCCAGAGCCTTTAACAAGACACCCAGAGGGGTGGGGTTAGAGCCAGGGTGGGGGTGGTGTGCTACGCCAAAGCCTTTAACACAGACACCCAGAGGGGTGGGGTTAGAGCCGGGGGTTAGAGCCAGAGCCTTTAACACAGACACCCAGAGGGGTGGGGTTAGAGCCAGGGTGTGGGGGGGGTGGTGTTACAGCCAAAGCCTTTAACACAGACACCCAGAGGGGTGGGGTTAGATCCTGGGGGGGGGGGGTTAGAGCCAGAGCCTTTAACACAGACACCCAGAGGGGTGGGGTTAGAGCCAGAGCCTTTAACAGACACCCAGAGGGGTGGGGTTGGAGCCAGAGCCTTTAACACAGACACCCAGAGGGGTGGGGCTAGAGCCAGAGTCTTCAACACATACCCCTTTCCACCAACAAGAACCAGGTGCATGGTTCAGAGCTAGAGCTAGTGCCAGTTCGGAGTTGGTTTGACTGACGAGCCTCCTAAGAATCGGTTTGCTTTCCCACAGACTAAAGAGCCGGCACAGAGCCAGGTCTTACGTCACTGTATACGTCTCATCTTTCCCAGCAACGTTAGCGCGGCGGCTCCAAACACAAACACACCATCAACAATGGCGGACATTGCTTTGCTATTGATGTTCATGGCTTTGCAGACCTACATCGGCATCCAAATTCGGCAGCTCCAACGTGTTCGCGCGGCTCATCTTTATAGTGCAAGAAAGCAGCTCGTTTCCTCCTCTGACTGCTGCTGTTGTTGTTTAATTGCGTGTTGTTTAATAGGCTCTGGCTCCGAACCAGCACCAGCTCTGCCTTGGTGGAAAAGGGGTAAGAGACACCCAGAGGGGTGGGGATAGAGTCAGAGCCTTTAACACAGACACCCAGAGGGGTGGGGTTAGAGGCAGGGGTGGGGATAGAGTCAGAGCCTTTAACACAGTGCGGGGGGTTGCCAATTTGATCACATTTCTGATTCGATATCAGTCAGGTTATCCAGCAGCTTTCCAGTTTATCTTGGATGTAAAAGCGCACAAAGCGCCATAAAAACCTTTAGGGTAGCGTTAGGTATTGACACAGGCTTCCTAAGTCAGTTCAATTCTGATTCCCGAGTAGTGGACTAGATGGCGGTCCTGCTGATTGGGTAACATCGCTGACTTTATGTAGTGAAACTAAATTCTGCATTTTAACCCATCATCAGCATTTGGAGCAGTGGATACATACAGATAACGCCAAACACCAAACACCAAACGCCAAACCAGAGAAAACTCAAAGCCTGTTGCACACCGTTCAAAGGAAACATGTCGTTCAACCTGAAAACTGCACTGCACACTGTTTTGAGATTGAAAGTGCCCCAGGTCAGCTGATCTGTTCTACAGGTGTGGGGAGGCGTGGTCTGTAATAATGGGAGTGATCTTATGTAAGGGGCGTGGTCTGTGGCAACCGAGGGGGTGGGAATAGACCTTTTCCACAGCAGACATGTTGACATGTCATAGTAGGAAAAGCACAGGTGTATTCAAACCGTTACGTATTGCCGCATTCCTAGGGACTTAGAGAGGATCCTGGTATTAAACCATTACTGATGGCTGCATTCCACTTAGGATAGAGGCCCTGGTATTAAACCATTACTGATGGCTGCATTCCACTTAGAGAGGGTCCTGGTATTAAACCATTACTGATGGCTGTATTCCACTTAGGAGAGGTCCTGGTATTAAACCATTACTGATGGCTGCATTCCACTTAGGATAGACCCTGGTATTAAACCATTACTGATGGCTGCATTCCATTTAGGAGAGGTCCTGGTATTAAACCATTACTGATGGCTGCATTCTATTTAGGAGAGGTCCTGGTATTAAACCATTAATGATGGCTGCATTCCATTTAGGAGAGGTCCTGGTGTTGGGCATGCTGACTCACTGAAATAGCTTACTGGGACACTTGATGGAATTAAGCCATAGTTAAGGTTATCATTTTCAGCTGTGCTTTTCCTACTATGACAAGTCAACATGTCTGCTGGGAAAAAGGTCCATTGCTTGTGGAGGGAGCTTTGAGAGATTGGAGCCTGCAGCCTAACACAGAGGAAACACATTAAGATGTTTAATGATGAATCCTGGACCGACAGAAGATCATCAGAAGGTACAGAGGGATATACAGCGATAGACTGAGTGAACCCGGCTGTAGAGAGGTTGACCCTGATTGCTGAATGTCTGCACCTGTTGATGACTCACACCTGTTGATGACTCACACCTGTTGATGACTCACACCTGTTGATGTTTCAGCCCTCCTGCGCCTGTAACTTCCAGACCAACGCCGTTGTTTTTAATCTTATTCTATTGAGAATGTGGCAGATGTATTAAAGGAATTTTAAATAATGTTTCTTAAAGATGAGCCTTGGGTTCTTCCTTAATGTCTATTGGAAGCATCAATCTGTTTAGGGCCGAGCATTAATAAAGATTTCGTTATTCTGACGTCTGTGCGGACGGAGAAACATAAAGGCTGCATCACCCAATCACTACAGCTGGTGAGTTTGACTCTTCCTGGTTTATATTTCTGCATTTTAAAGGGAGGACGTTGTAAAACTAAAACGTTGTTGGGTTATTCATTCAGTCTCATTACGTCGGATTGGTTTCATCCTCCTGCTGTTTAAAGTCTCTGAACCATCTCAGATGTTTCAGGTAACCTCTCTGATTGGATTTCTGCTGGACTGTGTGGCTGTGTCTGATTGGACGTCTGCAGGGCTGTGTCTGATATGACGTCTGCAGGAGTGTGTGGCTGTGTCTGATTGGACATCTGCAGGGCTGTGTCTGATTGGACGTCTGTAAGACTGTGTCTGATTGGACGTCTGCATGACTGTGTGGGTGTGTCTGGACGTCTGCAGGGCTGTGTGGGTGTGTCTGATTGGACGTCTGTAGGACTGTGTGGTCTACTATGGTTGTTAATAATGAAGTTAACCACTAGTCACCTGGTCATGGTCAATTTCTGTGTCTCCAGAAATCACGATTCTTTTCTCGATTCTGGTTTCTGAAATTCCTCCTTTCACTGTCTGGAGAGAGAGAGAGAGGGAGAGAGAGAGAGAGAGATTATTTGTACTTTATTAAAAGATTAGATTACACGTTTTATTTTACACGTCATCAATGTATCATTGAACAGAATTTCATAAGGTACAATGATCATATATAAACCGCGTGAAATGGGGAACCAGAGAGAGAGAGAGAGAGAGAGAGAGAGAGAGAGAGAGAGAGAGAGAGAGCCTGTTAGCATGTTACCTTGGTGATGTGGGTGGTGGTCGTGGTGTTGGAGGTTTCTGCGGTGAAGATCTGAGAACTGAGCAGCAAACCTGCTGGAGGATCAGAGTCCGCCTGGAACACACACATCTGTTATTACTACTCTATAACACACACATATGTCTGTTATTAATACTCTATAACACACACATCTGTTATTACTACTCTATAACACACACATCTGTTATTACTACTCTATAACACACACATCTGTCTGTTAGTAAAAAGTACTTCAGTGAAAGTTCATCAAAGTAATATTTGTACTTCCATCTGTAATGACTCCTCTGTGTTGACTGAACTCCATCATTCATTATGTTTTCTCTATATTCTCATATATGTTAAATATAATATACAGTGTATGTATATATATATATACTGTGTGTGTGTGTATGTGTATGTATGTGTGTATATATATATATATATATATATATAAAGTATATGTGTATGTATATAAATGACTTACCCCTGGAGCTTCGTATGTGAGAGTCTTCCTCATCACTGGAACCTCCTAATGGAAACAGAGAGACCTTTACACATTTATCAACTCAGAGCTACTTCCTGATTGGTTGTGATTCTTACATCATACCATGGTCTGTAACCATTACATCATACCATGGTCTGTGTCTGTAACCATTACATCATACTATGGTCTGTAACCATTACTCTATCAGAGACATTTCTGGCTAAAAAAACAAAATAAATGTCTGGAGCCGCAAACCTAATTTTAGTCGTCCATTTTGGGGGATTTGATACAGTTCTTAAATATATTGCTTTTTGTTTTGTTTTTTTTCGCCAATTTCTCACCGCAGATCGAACACGCTGGCAGGCCAGCGGCGTTGAGAGCAAACAAATCTGTTTATTCACGACTAAATTACCTGTTTTCCTCAAATATTTCTCTTTTTGTTTAACATGGAATCCATTGCTAGGCAACACTAAGAAATGAATCCGTTAAATAACAGAAGAAGTTCTGGCAAGTGACCATAAATACATCTTTATATAAAGTCTATGGGCTGGAGTTTAACTGGGGAAGGTTAGAGGCAGTTTCTCTGGTGGGTTAGGGGCAGTTTCTCCTGGGGTTTAGGGCAGGTTAGGGGCAGTTTCTCCTGGGGTTTAGGGCAGGTTAGGGACAGTTTCTCCGGAGGATTTGGGGCAGTTTGGGGCAGTTTGGGGCGATGTTACCTCCCGCAGAGGTTCTGACTCGTCATCGCTGTGGTTGGATGGCTGCGTCTGATTGGCTGAGCGCTGGGAGGCAGGGCGGGGCAGAGAAGGGGGGGGGGAGTTCTCCCCGAAGCTCCACCCCCCCTCGTCCTCCTCGGAATCGCTGGAGCTCTGGTCGTCATGAAATCCCAGAACAGAGCGGCTCCGGGTGCAGCTATTAGCCTCACCGCGGCTAACTGCAGAGTTAGCATTAGCATCGTTAGCCTGTCTGACAGCGGCCTCCACGGTCTTCTAACAGCGCCATACGCTACATCGCTGAAGCATTATCGCTAGCACCGCATTATCGCTAGCATTATCACTTCCGGTTATCGTTATCATCATCGCTATCGCTTCGCTGCTCTATTATCATCACTATGCTGGCTGCTTTTAGCATACAGTGCAGGAAGCCCTGGTGGGGGGGGTTAGCGGGCGGCGCTACCTGAGGCTGGCCGGGGTCACACGGCTCCGTCAACAGGAACAGCGTCTCCGTCTCCGACGTCTGAAACAGGAAGTGGAAAGAATACAAATCAGTTGTGTGAGGGGGCGGGGCTACAGCTCAGCAACCAATCAGTGACTCCCAGGAACGGATCGTAGACTGTAAAAATAAGACTTAACTGTCACGTAAAAACCTAATCGTGCTGTTGAACTGATTCGGTCGATTGGGACCATAAACTCATGAAGTCGGCTCACTTTCTCTGATGTCATCACATGGTCCCAGCTCGCCTCAGCTCGCCTTTTTTGGGTTTCCGTTCTGATAAAAAGTCCCTGGTACCTGCCAACAGGTCCTTTATTTAGTCTCATCTTCGTGGAGGTTCCCAGCAAGCTGAGGCGATACCAAAAGGTGACGTGAAATCCTGCAGACTCCTGATTGGTCGGAGAGAATCGTCACTAATCACTGCGTCATCATTGATAGTTTTGCCGGCGGTGGTGGTTTTTGCTGCCTCCAACTTCTTTAGAAACTAAATGTGTCTTCTGGTAAGTAGTAAGTAGTTAGAGAGAATACAGCTTTAAGGAGTCTCCCCCTGCAGGAATTCAGATATAATGCAGCTTTAAGGAGTCTCCCCCTGCAGGAATTCAGATATAATGCAGCTTTAAGGTGTCTCCCCCTGCTGGTAGTCAGATATAATACAGGTTTAAGGAGTCTCCCCCTGCAGGAATTCAGATATAATGCAGGTTTAAGGAGTCTCCCCTGCAGGAATTCAGATATAATGCAGCTTTAAGGTGTCTCCCCCTGCTGGTAGTCAGATATAATACAGGTTTAAGGAGTCTCCCCCTGCAGGAATTCAGATATAATGCAGGTTTAAGGAGTCTCCCCCTGCAGGAATTCAGATATAATGCAGCTTTAAGGTGTCTCCCCCTGCTGGTAGTCAGATATAATACAGGTTTAAGGAGTCTCCCCCTGCAGGAATTCAGATATAATACAAGTTTAAGGAGTCTCCACCTGCTGGATGTTAGAGTGAATACAGCTTTAAGGTGTCTCCCCCTGCAGGAATTCAGATATAATACAGGTTTAAGGAGTCTCCCCCTGCCGGTAGTTAGATATAATGCAGTTTTAAGGAGTTTCAGCTTCACCTCTCAGACCCAGAAGGTTCATCTGTTATTTTTATTTATAATGTGTGGCTTTAAAGCTGCGGAGCCTTTAAAACAGAAACGGACAGCTACCTTCAGC
Organism: Perca fluviatilis; assembly: GCF_010015445.1. Taxonomy (NCBI): domain Eukaryota; kingdom Metazoa; phylum Chordata; class Actinopteri; order Perciformes; family Percidae; genus Perca; species Perca fluviatilis. Next base: position 31,473,053 of record NC_053133.1, read on the forward strand.
AGATTGTGTTCTCTGAAGGTTTGTTGTTCTCTGGCCGAGTTCAGCAGAGCAGTCAGCTCGGGAGACATTTCATCAAACGTGGGTTTAGGCTGCACACACACACACACACACACACACAGACACACACAGACACACAGACAGACACACAGACAGACACACACAGACAGACACACACACACAGACACATACAGACACACAGACACACACACACACACAGAAAGGTTAGAACGACAGACAGGGAAACTACAGATTTTGAGTCACAGCCACATTTCAGATTTTTTTGCAGCAATTAAAGTGATGTTGTGAAATAAAAGTGTTTAAACATTAGCAGAAACTGGCAGCCATGCAGGGGGCGTGGCCAAACGGGCGTGGCCAAACGGGGTGTGGTCAGGTGTGGCGTGAAGCATACATCGGTTAGTAATCAGCAGGATCACACCTAATCTGTTCACACATCCCCTCCCGAGCAGGAAATCAGTCCGCTAAATTCTGCAGATTTTCATTCAGGATCACAGCTGAAAATCTGAAAATGTGGAGCAGTGGGGAGAAAGCCCCTCCCCAGCAGCCTGATGACCTCTCGGTAAATAAAGCAAACAAACAGAAGAAAACAAGAACACAGGAATACGATCTGCTCGCTGTTGGCCATTTTGATCAACGGAGGAGCAGAAACAAAATGGCTTCTGGGAGTTTAAACTGAACACTGCAGCTCCACACTGCCAACTGCTTGGACACTGCCTGTCTGCCTGTCTGTCTGCCTGTCTGTCTGCCTGTCTGTCTGTCTGTCTGTCTGCCTGTCTGTCTCCCAGCATCAGAATAATCTTTGTTTTCTGTCTTCCTGCAGTGTTTAGGAGCTGAATCGTTCAGTTTAAAGCAGCTTCCTGTCTGCCTGCCCCTCTGTCTGTCTGTCTGCCTGTCTGTTAGGAGCTGAAGCGTTCAGTTTGAAGCAGCTTCTTGTCTGTCTGTCTGTCTGCCTGCCTGCCTGTCTGTCTGTCTGTCTGTCTGCCTGCCTGTCTGTCTGTCTCCCAGCATCAGAATAATCTCTGTTTTCTGTCTTCCTGCAGTGTTTAGGAGCTGAAGTGTTCAGTTTGAAGCAGCTTCTTGTCTGTCTGCATGTCTGCCTGTCTGTCTGCCTGTCTGTCTGTCTGTCTGTCTGTGTGTCTGTCTGTTAGCGCTGTGCGGGTTAGCGTGTTGCTGCAGAGGGTCGTTTCCATGCCGACCACCAACCAGCCAATCAGCGTACCACTCTGGGCGAGACGGGCGACTTCCTGCCAGTCAGGTGACCCGCTGAGGGGGCGGGGCTTAGCCTCAGCTCATCCAGAGCAACTTTAGGAGGAACGGAGGCTCCGCCCCCACCGATGACATCACCGATGACATCACCGATGACATCACCGCTGACGTCCCAGGCACCGGGTGGCGATGTTGGCGTCTTCACCTCCTGGATCGTGACCAGCGGTCCCCCGGTGATGACATCATCAGTGGTGGACAGAGGGATGACGCGGACCTGCAGGTTGTCTGCGGTCGTCACGGTGACAACCTTTCCAGAGGCGGTGTCGTAGCTCCGCCCCACGGTGTAGCTCTTCTCTCTGATTGGCTGAGGAGGAGCCCTGTTTGTGATCCCGCCCTCCTGAAGCGCACAGGTGAGCAACATCAAACACACACGGGCGGGTTAACCAATCACGGGACAGCTGTGGATGCTCGCTCCGTTGCCGTTCTCTTTGGGAAACAACCACAACCTTCCAGCTACGAGCTACACGCTAAAAACATGCCGAAAATATCAAGTTATGAAGAATGTGTGGATGGTTCAACAAGACAGATCTGCTGGGTCTTTCCTCTCTAACTGGGAGGTTTAATAAAGAATATGTTAGATCATCTCCTCTCTAACTGGGAGGTTATATAAAGAATATGTTAGATCATTTCCTCTCTAACTGGGAGCTTTTATAAAGAATATGTTAGATCATTTCCTCTCTAACTGGGAGCTTTTATAAAGAATATGTTAGATAATTTCCTCTCTAACTGGGAGGTTTAATAAAGAATATGTTAGATCATTTCCTCTCTAACTGGGATGTTTTATAAAGAATATGTTAGATCATCTCCTCTCTAACTGGGAGGTTTTATAAAGAATATGTTAGATCATCTCCTCTCTAACTGGGAGGTTTTATAAAGAATATGTTAGATCATTTCCTCTCTAACTGGGAGCTTTTATAAAGAATATGTTAGATAATTTCCTCTCTAACTGGGAGGTTTAATAAAGAATATGTTAGATCATTTCCTCTCTAACTGGGAGGTTATATAAAGAATATGTTAGATCATTTCCTCTCTAACTGGGAGGTTTAATAAAGAATATGTTAGATCATTTCCTCTCTAACTGGGAGGTTTTATAAAGAATATGTTAGATCATCTCCTCTCTAACTGGGAGGTTTTATAAAGAATATGTTTAGATCATTTCCTCTCTAACTGGGAGGTTATATAAAGAATATGTTAGATCATTTCCTCTCTAACTGGGAGCTTTTATAAAGAATATGTTAGATCATTTCCTCTCTAACTGGGAGGTTTTATATAGAATATGTTAGATCATTTCCTCTCTAACTGGGAAGATATATAAACAATATGTTAGATCATTTCCTCTCTAACTGGGAGGTTATATAAAGAATATGTTAGATCATTTCCTCTCTAACTGGGAGGTTTTGGGACTGATTGGTGGGATTGCTGTGGATGAAGTCCACACAGAGATCCACAGGTAAGAGCCAATGAGGTTTAACCATGTATCAGCTAATTTAAATACCTCACATTACTGTATTGTGTCAACAGTTAAATTAATTTAATATTGGATGAGGAGATTTCTTTTGCAGGGTGTAAATGTTCCACCAAAACCAGTTCCTTCCTGAGCTTAGCTCCGCCCACGATGATTGGTTTAAAGAAATGTTTTGTCTCACCTCGTCTGGTTCCAGCGGTTCGATCATCGGCGAGTCGTCGACTCGTCGTAGTGGCGATGAGGCGAGACGTTTGTCCCACTCCGTCATGCCTCCGCTGCCTCCGGCATCCTCTAAGAAGGAGCGCCTGAGAGCACTGATGGAGCTCTGAGGCTTCTGGTCCTCCTCTGGACTCCCCAACGTCTCCTACAGACACAACCACACCAGGGCTCTGTCAGGAGAAACAGTACCGCGCCTACAACCAGGCTTACCAAACCAGCCTTACCTAACCTGCCTTACCTAACCAGCCTTACCTAACCTGCCTTACCTAACCAGCCTTACCTAACCAGCCTTACCTAACCAGCCTTACCTAACCTGCCTTACCTAACCAGCCTTACCTAACCAGCCTTACCTAACCTGCCTTACCTAACCTGCCTTACCTAACCAGCCTTACCTAACCAGCCTTACCTAACCAGCCTTACCTAACCAGCCTTACCTAACCTGCCTTACCTAACCAGCCTTACCTAACCTGCCTTACCTAACCAGCCTTACCTAACCTGCCTTACCTAACCTGCCCTTTAAGGTTCTTTGGGTGTCTAAATAACAGGCAAATAAACATTTTAGCAAATTCTTCCGTTTTGACGAAGAATGAAGAAAAACTGAAACGTGACCCGGAAGTGTATCAGTATAAAAGCCCAGAAGATGGATGGATGGGTGGATGGATTTGTGGGTGGGTGGGTGGATGGAGAGATGGGTGGGTGGATGGATGGATGGAGAGATAGGTAGGTAGGTAGGTAGGTGGGTGGATGGATGGATGGATGGGTGGGTGGATGGAGAGATAGATGGGTGGGTGGATGGAGAGATGGGTGGGTGGGTGGAGAGATAGATGGGTGGGTGGATGGATGGAGAGATAAGTGGAGATGGGTGGATGGATGAGTGATAAAGAGACATTTCTTCAGTATCAAAGTAGTAAACCAACTACTATTTTATTTATTTATATATATATATCTCTTTGGGCTACTATCTTTATATATATTCTCTGTTTGGGCTACTATCTTTATATGTAAATATGTACAGGAACCATTCACCATTTACACACATTCATACACTATGGCCGAGGCTGCAACTCAGGACACTTCGACATGGAACTGCAGGGCTACTATATTTATATATATTCTCTGTTTGGGCAACTATCTTTATATATATTCTCTGTTTGGACTACTATCTTTATATATTCTGTTTGGGCTACTATCTTGTATATATTCTCTGTTTGGGCTACTATCTTTACATATATTATCTGTTTGGGCTACTAGCTTTATATATATTCTCTGTTTGGCCTACTATCTTGTATATATTCTCTGTTTGGGCTACTATCTTTACATATATTCTCTGTTTGGGCCACTATCTTTACATATATTATCTGTTTGGGCTACTATCTTGTATATATTCTCTGTTTGGGCTACTATCTTTACATATATTCTCTGTTTGGGCCACTATCTTTACATATATTATCTGTTTGGGCTACTATCTTCGACAAAGGAATCTTGGCCTGTATGTAAACCTCAAAGCCTGGTTAATTCACACCTCTATGTGAAAGTGCCAGCCAGAAGGGAAACGCCTCACAACTGGCAGGAAGTCAAAGGACTACACAACTGTAGTTTTCACCCTTTCAAGAGTTTCGAGTCTTCCTATTGGTTCAGCGGGACCATAAACACAGCAGGGGGTCTGAACCTATAAATAACCTGACCCTAGGAAACCCCTCGTCTTCACCTGCTACTCCCGTTGCTGACAGGAGGCGCGCAAGCGCTTGTGCTCAACTTCTATTTTCTGGAGAAAGTGGATTTAATTTCAGAGGATCCTATGAAAACGCACCAGTGTTTTTCATAACTGCAGTGAGAAGGAAACAACGTTTTTCTTCTCAAAGTCGACCAAACTCTTCCCCTTACTGCCTTTTTGGAGGGAGTTTCTCCGTGGCCCTGACGAGCGCCCGGGAGTCGTTCTGTTTCATTTCTGTGGGAATCTATCGACAGAAACAACGGACTGAACACACCGTAAAAAGGCTGACTTCTGGGCAGAGATAAGTAGTGTGTTTATTAATGAGCAAAGGGTTCGCTACCATTGTTGCCATTAATGTGACCTGATTTAATCATGTACTGGTCCATATGTGATTATTAATCTGTCTGTGAATGTATAAACGATCAATTATACCGTTGATTTATGTGGTGTTAAGTAGCTGGGTATAACTGTAATCGCTACCTGCTAATTCATTCCTTTCATGGAGTTTAGTTACTGTCTGCGATAGAATCGCGAAAATCAGCTGTTAGCTACTGGAGTGGTTATAGTGACGTTTCCCTCAGCAAAACCAAAAGTCTCAGTCTGTAGGACAGAGTGGCTGAGGGGAACTAGGTCATTATCGATAATTAAGATCAAAGTGCCTCTTTTCTTTACTCCTCTTCTCTTTCTCCTCTTACACACACACACACACACACACACACACACACACACACACACACACACACACACACACACACACACACACACACACACACACCACACACACACACACACACACACACACACACACACACACACACACACACGACACAGGCTGAGGCACGGCTATCTCCGAGCTAACGCGGTAGGCTAGCTTCACACGGAGTCGGCATCACCTTGTACAGAGCTAACACATGACCTAGCATACTAGGTTAAGCGTTGCGCGTTGCTCCACACCCCCCTCGGCTTCTTCAGCCCCCTTCCTCGCACGGCAGCACCCACGCGACCTCTTGAGGCTAAATAGTTTTGTGCAGCTCAAAGGAGTAGCCAGTTTGGTTTTTGTGTTAGGCATACATTTTGACACCGCCCCTCCTCCTTCGCTCTCACACACACACACACACACACACACACACACACACACACACACACACACACACACACACACACACACACACACACACACACACACACACACACACACACACACACACACACATACCCACAGACGTGTCCATGACACATGCTGCTTTCTTTTGGCTTTGTTTTGGTTGTGATATGGTAAAAGATATATAAGTTTATTATTGAAGGATTATTGATTAGCTACTGATAA
>NC_053133.1:31484061-31516561 GCF_010015445.1 Perca fluviatilis
ACTGTTTTTCTATTCCTGTTGTGATTTAAGTTGCCACTCTTTTTGGACCCAGCGTTTGAATTAACACACTTTACCTCGGCTGGAAGAACACCACAATGTTCATGTGAAGACCTGGTATCTTCATGGAAACCTGGTCTCCCAGTAGACCTGGTCTCACAGTAGTACTGGTTACAGGTCTACTGGGAGACCAGTACTACTGGGAGACCAGTGCTACTGGGAGACCAGTACTACGATCAGGTTTTGCGTACCTCCGTCCAGGCTGCGGCTCAAGATGTTCCTCTTGCTGATGGTTCGGGGGAAGTTCGGCGCCGGTCTGGAGATCTGAGCGCTCGCCCTGCGACTCTGAATCTGAGTCCGACCGCTGTAACGAAACTTTGAACCCAGAGACAGAAACTTCTTCGGGGTCTCCTCTGGAGACATCAGCCTGAGAGACAGACAGGGAGGGGGTCAGATGGGGAAAGAGATGGACAGAGAGAGAGAGACGGGGAGACAGCCAGAGAGAGAGACAGCCAGGGAGACAGGGAGACAGCCAGAGAGACATAGAGACAGGGAGACAGCCAGAGAGACAGAGACAGAGACAGAGAGAGAGAGAGAGAGAGAGAGACAGAGAGACAGAAAGGGTGGCGACAGACAAGGAGAGAGAGAAAGTTTTGAAAGTTTGACAGATTATTTCCTGTCCCGTTGTGTCACATGATGTCACATGATGTCACATGACTAACCTGAAGAAGGTCTGTAAATAATAGTGTATACATGTATATAATAACACTATAATTTAAATGAAAGAGTGTGGTCTAGACCTTCTCTATCTGTATTGTCCTGAGATATCTCCTGTTAGGATCTGACTGTATAAATAAAGTTATCTGTTAGGATCTGACTGTATAAATAAAGTTAATTTGAAGATGACTGACCTGAAGAAGGAGTGATGCTCCACGCAGACTTTCCAGAGTCGTTTAGCTGATCGGTGGTTCAGCAGCTTGAAACCAATTGTTGATTCAAACTGGTCAAACTGGAGACAGAGACTCAAACTGGTCAAACTGGTCAAACTGGAGACAGAGACTCAAACTGGTCAAACTGGTCAAACTGGAGACAGAGACTCAAACTGGTCAAACTGGTCAAACTGGAGACAGAGACTCAAACTGGTCAAACTGGTCAAACTGGAGACAGAGACTCAAACTGGTCAAACTGGTCAAACTGGAGACAGAGACTCAAACTGGTCAAACTGATAATTTGTCTATTTCTATTTTGAAACAGCTAATGAATGAGGTGAGCTGGTTTGACCAATGAGATGGGAGATATGGTTAGCTTGACCGCAGGTCTGGTTTCCTGGGTGGTGGTTGGTCGGTGAGTACGTTTACATGCAGACTATTATAATTCTGAATGGGATTCAGGTCATGTAAACAGCTTATTCTGTTTGGATATTCAGAATAAACAGTTTTTCAGATTCAAACGTGTGATATTCCGGTTTTATAGAAGCATGTATACAGCGCATTGAGAATCTACGTCTCAATGAGGGTTCTTTACGGCTTATGGTCAGCTCTGTGAGTTGCTATGGTTACTGCACACAAAGACTCTAGCATGGCTACATGTAAACGGGAATATAAGTCGAATATTCACTTTCATTAGCCACGTAAACAGCTTAGTCAGCATATTGTCTGTTTTGGAAAATTTTGTGCATATACACATAGTGAGAGTACCGTTAGCCTGCGCTACTTTACTGTTAATTGCTCTAATCTAGAATATTCTCCTCTCTGGGTTTTCGTTCTGAGATGAGATTTTGTTAGCCTGGATGCCAGCCAAATTTAGCCCCCCCAACAACATTTGAGGTAGGGAGCAACTATGCTCGAACCAGAGCTGTTCGGACTTATCAAATTGTCAGGGCGGGCTTTACACGATGATGGACAGATGATCAACAGTAACGTAATCAACCACGTCACCAAAGAAATCTTGGGGTGAATTCATTTACATCAAACATGGCCGCCATTGCGTCTGTTACAGAAGATATCGACAGCGCATTCATTTTAAAAGAAGAACAGAGGCTTTTGTTGATTGGAGAGATGTTTTTGCCGTCCTTCCTACAGGATTTGGCATGAATTTAGTTTTTCAGCTGGCCCCGATGGTCGCTAAGAAGATGGGGCACTCTGATTGGTTGTGGGTCTATCCGTTGCTCTGATTGGTTGTAGGTCTATCCGTTGCTCTGATTGGTTGTAGGTCTATCCAATTGAGTGTAGAGGCAATTTCTTTCCTGGTTTGGTTGAAACATGCCCCCATAATCACAGCCCAATGGAGCAGCATCAGGCTCATATTCTGACTAGAATCTGAGTCTGACCACGTCAGGCTAGGATTTTATAAACACAACTGTGTCTTTGGTTTGTGTTTCCAATTGAGCAACTATCTGAGATTTAGGCTACAGCTCGGTTAAAGGCAAACTATGCAACTTTTCCAGCTTGGGTCCCCCTACAAGTTGTCCCATGCAACTACAGCTCGCACTACGCTTGGGTCCAGCTTGGGTCCCCCTACAGGTTTTCCCATGCAACTACAGCTCGCGTTACGCAAGCTGTAGTTGCATGGGACAACCTGTAGTTGCATGGGACAACCTGTAGTTGCATGGGACAACCTGTAGTTGCATGGGACAACCTGTAGTGGGACCCAAGCTGGAAAAGTTGCATAGCATGCTTCTAAAGCTGAGCTGACTCGTGACTGATTTTTACCCTCCAGGAGGGCGTTCCCTTAGTGCCCTAACCCAACCCTAACCCCCCTAACCCTAACCCTTTAAGTTAACCCAAACCTAACCCCTAACTATAATTGATGGTGTCTGACTCTTATTCTGTGGTGTTGGGGTGTGTGTTGCTGTCTCACCTCCCCAGGGCGGATCTTGATGTAGAAGTTGTTCCTTTTGTACGAGATCTTCAGGATCTTTGGCCACGAGAATCTGTTAATCCTCAGTCGGTCTCTGTAGACCAGCAGACCGCTACTGCACACACCCAGCATGATGGCCACGCCCTCCGAGTCCTACACACACATACACACACACACACACACACACACAGACACACACACACACACACACACACACACACACACACACACACACACACACACACACACACACACACACACACAGACACACACACACACACACACAGACACTCACACACAGACAGACAGACAGACAGAGAGACAGACAGACACACACACACACACATAGACACACACAGACATACACACAGACATACACACACGCACATACACACACACACACAGACACACACACATGGATTTATGAATGAACTGATTTATTTGTGCCAATATTAACTGAGATTAGTATATTACGACCCACAGGACTGTTTCATAAATTAGCGCCCCCTAGTGGTGGAAGGAAATACGTCCTCATATCTAAACCATTAACCATCGTTAACGTTGTGAAACGGTCTCAGTTTGCTTGGGTTCCCAAAAGAACCAAGCAGGCCTGTTGGGTCCGTGTAACGATTATCACTTCAATTTTCTAAGCACAAACGGACATTTGGAAAAACAGAAAAATGGGTTCAAATATCCAATTTTTTTCCACCTTGACAAATAAAAAAATACCATGGCAGTATTAAATAATTGGAGCCCAGACGCAATTTTGTAATTATCTAAATTTCTGATCCTCTGAATAAAAACAGAAAATTGGAAAAACAGTTTAAAGATCCAACTTTTTAATTTGTCAAGGCTGAAAAAAATGAAATTTTTTTCCAGACTGGTCTCACTGAATTCCGTAAAATGGGCACGGACTGGTAACGGCTCATTCCGTGGTGGTGGTACGGAATGTGGGAAAATTCTGTGTGGCCACCACGGAAAACAATACCAATGTAAATTCAATGAGAAGATGACGTAGCACGGTAGTGAGCAGTATGTAAGGCCGGAATTCCGTGTCAGGAGGTTGGTTAGGGTGGTGTATGGGTAAAACACAGGACTTTCACCCAGGAGACCAGAGTTCGTGTCCCACGTGTGGAGTTTATCAGTTGTGTTTTTTTTTTTTATAAGCATGTCCCGCGTGTGTCACAGAACTGTAAGCCCACCCACGACCGTTTCCTGAACCCAACCGCTCCGTTCTTCTTGCGTGTCACGTAAGCCCGTGTTTCTTTTTCGGCGATCCGTGTTCATTTCACGGAATTATTCCGTGGCAGTTTAACGGATTTTGTTGCAATTCCGTGAAACTGCCACAGATTTAGAGTTAAGGGCCCGTGTTCATTTTACGGAATTCTGTGAGATCAGGTTGCATTTTTCTGTTTTTCCAAATGTCCGTTTGTGCTTAGAAAATTTAAGTGATAAGCGTTACACGGACCCTGTTGCACCATCCACTATTTCTTCTAAACTTGACATGTTCAGCGTCAGCTCGCTACAGAAACACACAGAGAGAGGAAGTACTTCCAGGACATGTCCTTCTGTTGATCCAGACTAACTACAGCCTGAACAGCAGTTTGATTACATTATATGTCATTTAACAACTCCCAATGAAATGCTTTCAACCCTGAAGGTACAAACTCCAGAAAGCTTTAAAGAAGCCCCACTACAACGTGCCATATGAAACCCCAACTGTAAGGGCTTTTACATTTATTTATTTTTATCCAAGGTGCAATAGGAAGAGATGTGTTTTTTGGCCGTTCTGATGTCTTTAGGGAGCTCATTCCAGCATTTAGGGGCCAGGACAGCAAACAGTCAGGACTTCGTTGAGTGATTAGTTGAGGAATTACTAGAATTGTTGGGACTTTATAAATTATAGAGTGTGGTCTAGACCTACTCTATCTGTGAAGTGTCCTGAGATAACTCTTGCTGTGATTTGATACTATAAATAAAATTGAATTGAATTAGTTGTCCCTCGCTGTGAGGGGGCAGCAAGCTGGATGGCTGATGCAGAGTGGGGGGATTGGACCATGTCCTGGATGTATGCTGGGGCTGATCCGTTCGTGGCCCTATATGAGAGTACTAGTGTACTGTATGAGAGTACTAGTGTGCTGTATGAGAGTACTAGTGTACTGTATGAGAGTACTAGTGTGCTGTATGAGAGTACTAGTGTACTGTATGAGAGTACTAGTGTGCTGTATGAGAGTACTAGTGTACTGTATGAGAGTACTAGTGTCTTGAAGCGGATGCGGGCAGCAACCGGTAACCAGTGAAGAGAGAGGAGGAGAGGTGTAGTGTGAGATGGTAACCAGTGAAGAGAGGAGGAGGAGGAGGAGGAGGAGGAGTGGTGTAGTGTGAGATGGTAACCAGTGAAGAGAGGAGGAGGAGACGTGTAGTGGATATGGTAGTGTGATATGGTAACCAGTGAAGAGAGGAGGAGGAGAGGTGTAGTGTGAGAGAACTTGGGGAGGTTGAAGACAAGCCGAGCTGCTGCGTTCTGAATGAGCTGCAGGGGCCAGACGGCACATGCAGGCAGGCCAATCAGGAGGGAGCATGCAGGCAGGTCAATCAGGAGGGAGCATGCAGGCAGGCCAATCAGGAGGGAGTTGCAGTAGTCTAGACGTGTGATGACCAGAACCAGAAACTGAGCCGCCTTTCTGATGTAATGCAGCATGTATCTATACGATCGGGTAGCTGCAGCGATGTTGGCCATGAAGGAGAGTTGGTCGATGAGTGTTAATTATTTAAACACATTATGGGTCATTGGAGGGTTTGTCGGTGAGGTAGGAACGAGTGTGAGCTGGAAATGATTTCTGAGAGATATAAATGGAAGCAGCGTAGATTAAATAAGACTGAATAATGACATGAAGATGTTTGTATGAACTCACACATATTCAACACAAACACGTCTTACCTCTGACTTAGCTGTAGGCAAGCAGTCAAAGCGACTTCCTACCATCTTTCCATTCAGACAGACAGGCAGGCAGACAGACAGACAGGCAGACAGACAGAAAAAAAAAAAAAAAAAAAAAAAAAAAAAACTCCACCCCAAAAAAAAAAAAAAAGGGGGGGTTTTTTTTTTTTTTATTCCCTCCTTCCCCCCCCCCCCCTCTCTTTTTTCCCTTTTTTTTTTTTTTTTTAATTAAATTTTTTTTATTTCTCTCTTTTCCCTCCCCCCCCCCCGTTGTTTTTTTTTTTTTCTCCTTTCCCCCCTCCCCTTTCTCTTCCTCTCCACCAAAACACCCCCCCCCCCCCCACCCCCCCCACCACCTGAGGCAAATACATTATAACGCCAGACTATCGATGTAAATGTCTGTTGATAGAATAATGTTAGAATTAAAACTACCTTTGCATCGCAATGATCGCATTACATTTAGAAGGACTAGTTTCTCAGCAGCAGCGTAATTTTGCTTTGCTGTGGTTAGTAGTACTGCGCCGAAAAGTAAACAGAGAAGCACACTCCAGTTGGGACACCCAGTAGTAGTAGTAGTCGTAGTAGTTGTCGTCTAGTACATTGGTATTGAAGCATTGGATTGGAAACTAAGGACTAGGCAACATGGTGATTCAGTGTGCATTTGGAAATACATCAAACAGATGGGCACCACAAAGTTTCCACAAATGTCCATTGGTAGATCCTTAAAGGAACCGACTGGGGCTTCTTGCTGCTGCAGTAGTAGTAGTAGTAGTCAGAAAGGCTTCTTGCTGCTGGCTGGGACATCGAGACTCCAGCCGAGACTCTACTCAAGTGTTGATGTGTAGTGATCATTTTAGACCAGACAACTTTGAAAAACCCCAAAATCTAAAGGACCACAAGTCACTGACAAACGAATGCGGTTCCATCTGTCTTTCTAGATGCACCAACAGCTACTGATGAACAGGTAACAACTTTCGGTAGGCTACTCTAGCTAATAAAGCTAGCCCCTTTCATAACGTTAGCCCAGCTGCTACTGATAGATTGAGACTGACAACGTTAGTGGAGATAAGGTTACAGTTCAATGCATTGTGGAGAGTGACAATGTTGCTAACGGTATAGCTACACTCTTGGTAGATACCTGGCTGGGCTAACCGCTAATATATCACTCCGCAACTGCTGTAGCCTATGCTACCAACTACAGGGAACAAAGTATAACTATTACAATGAGATGCAAGGGTAGTTTTATTTCTAACATTATTCTATCAACAGACATTTACATCGATAGTCTGGTGTTATAATGTATTTGCCTCGGGTGTACTATGGAGTGGGTCAGACTGTTTTTAGTGGCAGGCTAGCAGATACTGTTGACTTGCGCTAGCCTAGCACCAGCTAACTCTGCAACGATCTGGATGAAAAGTGTTAAACTGTCTCCACTGATAAATAACACACTGGCTAAACTGGAAATTAGGTCCTATGTCCAAAATTCTGAACCCCCCCTTTACGCATACCACAAGAAGAGACAAGTTTAAATTTCTGTCTCTCTCCGAGTCACCACATACTGCTCCCTCTCTCCAGTCTCTCTCTAGCTCTCTCCACCACATACTGCTCCCTCTCTCCAGTCTCTCTCTAGCTCCACCACATACTGCTCCCTCTCTCCAGTCTCTCTCTAGCTCTCTCCACCACATACTGCTCCCTCTCTCCAGTCTCTCTCTAGCTCCACCACATACTGCTCCCTCTCTCCAGTCTCTCTCTAGCTCTCTCTACCACATACTGCTCCCTCTCTCCAGTCTCTCTCTAGCTCCACCACATACTGCTCCCTCTCTCCAGTCTCTCTCTAGCTCCACCACATACTGCTCTCTCTCTCCAGTCTCTCTCTAGCTCTCTCCACCACATACTGCTCTCTCTCTCCAGTCTCTCTCTAGCTCCACCACATACTGCTCTCTCTCTCTTCAGTCTCTCTCTAGCTCTCTCCACCACATACTGCTCTCTCTCTTCAGTCTCTCTCTAGCTCTCTCCACCACATACTGCTCCCTCTCTCCAGTCTCTCTCTAGCTCCACCACATACTGCTCTCTCTCTTCAGTCTCTCTCTAGCTCTCTCCACCACATACTGCTCCCTCTCTTCAGTCTCTCTCTAGCTAGCTCCACCACATACTGCTCTCTCTCTCCAGTCTCTCTCTAGCTCCACCACATACTGCTCTCTCTCTCCAGTCTCTCTCTCTCTAGCTCCACCACATACTGCTCTCTCTCTCCAGTCTCTCTCTCGCTAGCTCCACCACATACTGCTCTCTCTCTCCAGTCTCTCTCTAGCTCCACCACATACTGCTCTCTCTCTCCAGTCTCTCTCTCTCTCTAGCTCCACCACATACTGCTCTCTCTCTCCAGTCTCTCTCTAGCTAGCTCCACCACATACTGCTCTCTCTCTCCAGTCTCTCTCTAGCTCCACCACATACTGCTCTCTCTCTCCAGTCTCTCTCTCTCTAGCTCCACCACATACTGCTCTCTCTCTCCAGTCTCTCTCTAGCTAGGTCCACCACATACTGCTCCATCTCTTCAGTCTCTCTCTCTCTAGCTCCACCACATACTGCTCTCTCTCTCTTCAGTCTCTCTCTAGCTCCACCACATACCGTGCTCACACAGCTTGTTGAGCCTCCGTCTAAAACTCTGACATTCCCAGCAGCTGACAGTTTGTAACATAGAAATAAAATGGATTCTGGATCCTTTTATTTCTATGGTTTGTAGCTGACTTCTCTGTTGGCTGTTTCCTGCAGCGCTCTGAAACGGTTTCTTCTCGCCGCAAGTCTTTGCTCTGAACTGGACTTAGCAATGCTATTAGTCAGTCAGATGTTGTTTCCACTGTGAGTTTATTGAACCGTTATTACAGGAGTAAAGAGTACTTGAGATTAAGAGTTTCCTGGCTGAGACAGACTGCACAAACAGTTCCAGACATAAAACAAACGTATAACAATTTAAAATAAAGATAACAAATTACATACCTATATAAGTGAGAGTTAATCAACGAGGTGTCCATTATCAGGAGATTAATGCACGACGGGGTTGCCTCTAACAAAGTCGTTTAGTTCCTGATAATGGAAACCTTAAACGGCAATATATGTAAGTAAGGGACTTATACTTATATATATATATATATATATATATATATATATATATATATATATATATATATATATATATATGTGTATATATGTATGTATATATATATATATATATATATATATATGTGTGTGTATATATGTGTGTATATATGTGTGTAAGTATAAGTCCCTCTGGTAAACAGTGTAGCGTACGTCTTTATTGTGAAAGTTAAGAACGGACAGTCTTTTTAAACGCTGTCTTTGTAAAGGTTGAAAGGAGTAATAAAGCTTTCTGTCTGTACAGACTGTTGTACATTGCATCATCACCACGAAATATTCTCGTTCTGTGTGAAAGAACTCAAAAACAACGATTCGAAAATGTCTATTGACGTGTGAATTAATCACATGAAAACATCCCTGGTGTGTAAAGACCGTAATGCTTTAGTGCACGACTATTTTATATGAATGAACGCCGGTTAAATTTAAACTATTGTTGATCCAAAGCTAATTAACGGTCAGTGTAACGCTGATCAGTTCAATTTTCTAAATACAAACGGACATTTGGAAAAACAGAAAAATGGGTTCAAATATCCAATTTTTCATTTTTTTCCACCTTGACAAATTAAAAACCTTGATCTTTAACCTGTTTCCCAATTTTCTGTTTTTTATTCAGAAGATCAGAAATTTAGTAAAATTACAAAATTACGTCTGGGCTCCAATTATTCAATACTACCATGGTCTTCTCTCCCTCTTTCCTCCTAGCTACACCCCCCCACTAGAAACCATCAGTTGCACCTCTGACCCCAAAGTCTTTCAGTTTTTCATTTTGCTCCATATTCAGTTAATGACCTGCATATTCCACAAAGTATAGGAAGAGAACACCATGGCAGTATTGAATAATTGGAGCCCAGATGCAATTTTGTAATTTTCTCAATTTCTGATCGTCTGAATAAAAAACAGAAAATTGGAAAAACAGTTTAAAGGTCCAATTTTTTAATTTGTCAAGGTGGGAAAAAATGAATAATTGGATATTTGAACCCGTTTTTCTGTTTTTCCAAATGTCTGTTTGCTTAGAACATTGAACTGATAAGTGTTACACGGACCTCCACAAACTCTTTCTGTGTTTCTCACTATAGCTGTTTACTAAATGGTGTCGTTCAATCAATTCATCTATTTGTCGCAGAGGGCGATGTCACAACATAAAGTATAAAACACAGACACATGTAATCTTAGTGATGCTTCATGTCACTGCTGAGAAAGCAAAGCACAGCGTTCAGCTTTGGAGAGGAAGAGGACATAAAAACAACAAGATAATAATTAATTCCATTGTGTTTTATAATCCCCTGTGTTGTTGTCATTACTCAGAATTCCTCATGGGGGCGACAAACTCAAAATTCAAAATGTGCAGAGTGTCCGTGAGTCACAGACTAAAGTGAGGGTTTGAGTACACACTTACCGAGCCCTTTCCGTGAGTCTGCATCAATGCAGACTTCACCAAAGGGAATTACCCACAGTTCAAAGCGTTGTGACGTTTACCGCGGAGACGATAGGGAAATCTGGAAATTACAAAGGTAAACAACAGCACGACACATGACCACGGAACGGACCAACCACAAGACAACAAGAGTTTGGAATCAGGTAGCCGTCTCCTGGGCCACAAACTTAAAATGAAAATTCCCAAACCGGCAAGTGTCAGCAACATTTTTGTTATCAAACGTCGCCAAGGTAACGTGATCTCGTGAAGTGCTGTCCCGATCCCATTTCTACCTATCTGAGCCCATGTGGCCTCACACACTCACTCACTTAGTACCTGAGATCCATTAAGTCTGTGAGTCCTTAGTCCTTAGTCCTCAGGGCTCACTTTGGGATTGGGCCATAGTGTTCAGGGCTTCAGAAAAAGCTCTTTACTTTGTGAAATGCTCACGTTGTTAATTTCATGTTCAGGTGTATGTTTGTAAGTGACGAGATCTCTGTGGATCCAACTTCAGATCAGACACGAGTTAGTCCCTAAGCCCTAAACCCTAAACCCTATAGAGTGTCACCCCTCCCCCACCTCGGGCAATCAGACCACCTCTCTCTGCTCCGGTCTCCGGCCTACACCCCACTCAGGAGGCAAACAAAACCTGCCACACAGACCATCACAGCCTGGCCTGAAAATGCTTTCACCCAGCTGCAAGACTGCTTCGCCTCTACAGAGTGGAGTATTTTTGAAGATCAAGACCTGGACACATACACTGAGTCTGTCCTCTTTTACATCAAGTGCTGTATTGCAAACATCACAGAGGAGAAACGCATCCGGATCTTCCCAAACAGGAAGCCCTGGATGACAGGTGAAGTCCAGACCCTGATCAGAGCTCGTAACTCGGCCTTCAAGATGGGAGACAGAGCTCTCTACAGCACCACCAGAGCTGAACTGAGAAGGGGTATTAAACAGGCAAAGGACTGCTATAAGAGGAAAGTAGAGGGACATCTGATCGATAACAACCCGCGACAGATGTGGAGGGGCATCCAGGCCCTAACCAACTACAAAGGTCGCCCCCCCACATCCTCCAGCAGCAGCACCCTGGCAGAGGAGCTAAACAGCTTCTTTGCCCGGTTTGAGACCTCCACCACACACCTGCAGTCATTGCCTCCCCCTGGCTCCAGCACTCCACCTCTCTTTCTTCAGCATGAGGTGAGGATGAAACTGAGAGCAGTGAACCACAGGAAAGCTGCTGGTCCCGATGGCATTCCGGGAGCAGTGGTTAAAGCGTGTGCAGACCAGCTAACAGGGATCCTCACAAAACTTTTCAATCTTTCCCTGACACATCCCCACATGTTTGAAGGCCTCTATTATCATCCCCATTCCCAAAAAACATGCCATAAACAGCTTGAACAATTACAGACCCATTGCTCTGACATCTGTAATCATGAAGTGCTTGGAGCGATCAGTCTCCCAGCACATCAGAGACTGCCTCCCTTCCTCTTTCGACCCTTGCCAGTTTGCCTACAGGGCAAACCAGTCAACGGAGGATGCCATCGCTCTCACACTTCACACAGCGCTGAGCCACTTGGAATACAAAAAGAGCTATGTGAGGATGCTCTTCGTGGACTACAGCTCAGCATTCAACACAATCATTCCAGACATTCTTTGTAGTAAACTGATGGAGCTACAGATCCCCCCCACCTGCATGTGGATTAAAAACTTTTTTGTCGAGCCGCCCACAATCCGTGAGAATCGGCCCACATCACTCCTCCACACTCACACTCAGCACTGGTTCTCCTCAATGCTGCGTTCTGAGCCCTCTGCTGTACGCACTGTACACCTATGACTGTTCTCCAACCCATCAGTCCAACCACATAATAAAATATGCCGATGACAGTGATTGGTTGTATTTCCGACGGGGACGAGACAGCGTACAGAAAAAGATCTGTTGTGCTGGTGCAAGGATCATAACCTGACCCTGAACATCCTTAAAACAAAAGAACTAATTCTGGATTTCAGGAAGCATAGACAGGATTACACCCCCCTCCTTATAAATGGAGAGCGGGTGGAAATTGTCACCACCTTCAGGTTACTGGGCACCCACATCTCTTTTAACCACTCTTGGACTTACAACATCAGGGCACTGATTAAGAAAGCTCAGCAGCGGTTACACTTCCTGCGTGTGCTCAGGAAGAACAATCTTGACACAAAGCTACTGCTGGCTTTTTACCAATCCTCTGTGGTGAGCGTACTAACGTACTGCTTGAGTGTTTGGTACGCAGGCTCCACAGCGGCGGACGGGAAGGCGGTGCAGAGAGTTATAAACACTGCACAAAAAATCATCGGCTGCCCACTGCCCAGCCTGGAAAACATTGCTACCTCCTGCTGCCTTAGGAGAACCAAGGCCATCACCACAGACCTCTCACACCCTGCTTACCCCCTATTTGATCTGTTGCCCTCGGGGAGACGCTACAGGTCAATCAAATCGCATACCAGCAGGCTGACAAATAGCTTTTTCCCCTGGGCCATACGGACTGTAAATACTCATGGACACTCACTTTGTCCATGACACTTATGGACACTCTGTCATAAGCTCGCACTCCACACCTTTTTTAATAACTACAGACATTTTTTACCTTTTAGATTCTATGGATATTTATATTTAAATACATATGTAAAAAATGTATATCTTTTATATTATGTTAGTAGATACTATTTTAAATGAGAGCATATTGCTCGCTGAGCCTGTTCTTGTCCTTGTCTGGACATATGTCGTTCCCTGTTTTCTTGTTGTTGTTTTTTTTTTGTGTGGTGCAAGGGTGGCTCTGTGAGAACACCCTAAATTCCATTGTACCTTCACAGTGCAATGACAATAAAGGCTATAATATTCTATTCTATTCTTCTAACCCTAACCCTACTTCAGATCAGACACAAGTTAGTCCCTAAGCCCTAAAGCCTAAGCCCTAAGCCCTAAACCCTAAGCTCTAAACCCTAAACCCTAAAGCCTAAAGCCTAAAGCCTAAAGCCTAAAGCCTAAATCCTAAGCCCTAAGCCCTAAGCCCTAAACCCTAAGCTCTAAACCCTAAACCCTAAAGCCTAAAGCCTAAAGCCTAAAGCCTAAATCCTAAGCCCTAAGCCCTAAGCCCTAAACCCTAAGACCTAAACCCCTAACCCAGATCTAAGTGATGCGAAGCAGAACTGAACCTAGATGAACCTCTCTGTTACTGAGAGGCTCAATCAATGGAAACAGTCATGGAAAAATCATTACTGACACACACACACACACACACACACACACACACACACACACACACACACACACACACACACACACACACACACACACACACACACACACACACACACACACACACACACACACACACATACTCTCTCACACACACCCACACACACTCTCTCACACACACACACACACACACACACACACACACACACACACACAGACACACATACACACACACACAAACACACACGCACACACACACACACACACACACACACACATTGATTGATTGTGGACAGGAAGTGGGTCATGCAGCTCTGACATGATCACATGACGGTTTGTTTAGTTCTCTTCACTGAAGGACGAATGTTTCTAAAACCAACTCGTACCGCCATATGATGGTCACCTGTTCATCAGGTCACCTGTTCATCAGGTCACCTGTTCATCAGATCACCTGTTCATCAGGTCACCTGTTCATCAGGTCACCTGTTCATCAGGTCACCTGTTGTCTTCCTTAGGTTACCTGCCCTGATGTGTTTACCTGTTCATCAGAGGGCTATTGCACAAAACCAAGATAAGTGATTAATCCGGGATATTCCAGTTATCCTGGATGAATTTATCCTTGACTTTGTTGCACAAAAGCAGAAGCACCTAAGTTACCATGGAGATTTATTCTGTGCAGCTAGCCTGCTCCTGACCATGCTAACAGCCAGGCTAACAGCTAGCCTGCTCCTGACCAGGCTAACAGCCAGGCTAACAGCTAGCCTGCTCCTGACCAGGCTAACAGCCAGGTTAACAGCTAGCCTGCTCCTGACCAGGCTAACAGCCAGGCTAACAGTTAGCCTATTTCTGACCAGGCTAACAGCCTGGCTGCTGTTCATATTGTTGTAAGAAGTTTGATAAAAATATTACAAAGCTATTGAGTGAGGTTATTCAGTGTGCTGATGTGCTGCAATAGCAGCAATCGGCAGAATGACTATTATGCCCCATACTTATTCCGCCACATTTTTGTCCCTCTACTTGTCATGGAGCATTGCCAACACATGCACACAAAATACATGAAAACGTGTGTAGTGATCGGGAATGGTGTGCTATGACTTTTCTAAGAGATTTGCCGCACGGTTTTCATGAAATCGGCAAACAAAATGTAGCGAAATTTCCCATAGACTTTAATGGGAAATCTTCGGGAAATCGCTTAACATAGCTCAAAACAACCCCTCTTTGGGGCCATGCTGTATCGCCATACTTTAATGTAGGAAAAATAATTAAAAGTGTAAACCGAAGACAGAACATTGGCGTTTATTGGGCTGAATGGGCATTCTGATATCAAGCACGGTTTCTACCAAATCACAGTTTATGTATTGTCCAGTTTTCAGACTGTTTCAGATTTTCCAATGTGTGTGTATGGGACACAATGTTAAGAACTAGAGGGGAAGACAGAGGGGGGAGCTGCAGTACGATTCTATGAAATCTTTCCAAACAAATTGCTCTCCCCCCTACAGTTTTCACTCTTCATACATCATGTTTGGTCAAAATGTAGAAAATGTTGTGCTGGTCGCAGACATGTAACTTTGGAATTCACCGGACTTAAACTTTTGGCTCTGTTCATACCAACTGCCGATAGAAACAATGAAAACATATATATCTGGAAGGACGCAGACGGTTCCCTGTTTGTTACCTGCTCTGTGTCCTATATATTTGACACCACAAACATAAAAACCACATCAATGCGTTCGCCAGACCTTTATCTCTCTTGTGATGATACTATTTTTGCCGTTTGGACCCACGGTTTTTGAATTACAGAACAAACTTAAGAGGTATGATTATCATTAAATGGACATGTTTGACCCATGGAAGATACTGTCTCCCCCTCCCTCCTCTACTCCCTCATTGTGGAAATCACCATAGCAACAAGTTCTGACACACACACACCTTCTATCATGGAGACTATTTACTGTAGGCCATGTTGTCCTCTCTTTACATGTCAAACAGTCAAACAGCAGATTTACTGTTAGCTAGTGTTATTCGGATGTGCACCAAGTACTAGGCACACTGTCAAAATTCCCTGTGGAATTTTCTAGTTGAACATTATAACTTAGTCTTCATTAAGTATCTGATGAAGTGGTGAGTGTGGTTATTGAACAGTCTTCATTAAGTATTTGATGAAGTGGTGAGTGTGGTTATTGAACAGTCTTCATTAAGTATTTGATGAAGTGGTGAGTGTGGTTATTGAACAGTCTTCATTAAGTATTTGATGAAGTGGTGAGTGTGGTTATTGAACAGTCTTCATTAAGTATCTGATGAAGTGGTGAGTGTGGTTAAGTATCTGATGAAGTGGTGAGTGTTGTTATTGAACAGTCTTCATTAAGTCTCTGATGAAGTGGTGAGTGTGGTTATTGAACAGTCTTCATTAAGTATCTGATGAAGTGGTGAGTGTGGTTATTGAACAGTCTTCATTAAGTATTTGATGAAGTGGTGAGTGTGGTTACTGAACAGTCTTCATTAAGTCTCTGATGAAGTGGTGAGTGTGGGTATTGAACAGTCTTCATTAAGTATCTGATGAAGTGGTGAGTGTGGTTATTGAACAGTCTTCATTAAGTATCTGATGAAGTGGTGAGTGTGGTTAAGTATCTGATGAAGTGGTGAGTGTTGTTATTGAACAGTCTTCATTAAGTCTCTGATGAAGTGGTGAGTGTGGTTATTGAACAGTCTTCATTAAGTATCTGATGAAGTGGTGAGTGTTGTTATTGAACAGTCTTCATTAAGTATCTGATGAAGTGGTGAGTGTGGTTATTGAACAGTCTTCATTAAGTATCTGATGAAGTGGTGAGTGTGGTTATTGAACAGTCTTCATTAAGTATCTGATGAAGTGGTGAGTGTGGTTATTGAACAGTCTTCATTAAGTATCTGATGAAGTGGTGAGTGTTGTTATTGAACAGTCTTCATTAAGTATCTGATGAAGTGGTGAGTGTGGTTATTGAACAGTCTTCATTAAGTCTGATGAAGTGGTGAGTGTGGTTATTGAACAGTCTTCATTAAGTATCTGATGAAGTGGTGAGTGTGATTATTGAACATTCTTCATTAAGTATCTGATGAAGTGGTGAGTGTGGTTATTGAACAGTCTTCATTAAGTATCTGATGAAGTGGTGAGTGTGGTTATTGAACAGTCTTCATTAAGTATTTGAAGTGGTGAGTGTGGGTATTGAACAGTCTTCATTAAGTCTCTGATGAAGTGGTGAGTGTGGTTATTGAACAGTCTTCATTAAGTATCTGATGAAGTGGTGAGTGTGGTTATAGAACAGTCTTCATTAAGTATCTGATGAAGTGGTGAGTGTGGTTAAGTCTCTGAAGTGGTGAGTGTTATTAAGTATCTGAAGTGGTGAGTGTGTTTATGTATCTGATGAAGTGGTGTGTTATTAAGTATCTGATGAAGTGGTGAGTGTTATTAAGTATCTGATGAAGTGGTGAGTGTGGTTAAGTCTCTGAAGTGGTGAGTGTGGTTAAGTCTCTGATGAAGTGGTGAGTGTGGTTAAGTCTCTGATGAAGTGGTGAGTGTGGTTAAGTCTCTGATGAAGTGGTGAGTGTGGTTAAGTCTCTGATGAAGTGGTGAGTGTGGTTAAGTCTCTGATGAAGTGGTGAGTGTGGTTAAGTCTCTGATGAAGTGGTGAGTGTGGTTAAGTCTCTGAAGTGGTGAGTGTGGTTAAGTCTCTGAAGTGGTGAGTGTGGTTAAGTCTCTGATGAAGTGGTGAGATTGGTTGTGTTTACCGTTGCGTGATGAAGATCGACTCCGTACATCGAAAGTTTCTTCACATTGTCGAGGAAGTTCATCTCTGCTTCGGCCGGAGTCATTCCTCTAAACACACAAATACACAATAATGAACTCACACAATCACACAATAATAAACTAAAACACAATCACACACAATCACACACAATCACACAATAAACTAAAACACAATCACACAATCAAACAAATACACACAATCACACAAATACACACAATTCAATAAGGTTCAAATCTCTATTTATTAAAACTGCAATGTTCAAGTAAAATACATTTTTAGTGCAACCTGAAGCCAGATGTAGACTACCAATCAACCTGAATGTGTGTGTGTGTGTCTCTGTGTGTGTGTGTGTGTGTGTGTATGTGTCTGTGTGTGTCTCTGTGTGTGTGTCTGTGTGTGTGTCTGTGTGTCTGTGTGTGTCTCTGGGTGTGTGTCTCTGTGTGTGTGTGTGTGTGTGTGTGTGTTAGAAGAACCTGTATGTTTTGTGCAGCTCCATGATCTTTTCCTCCATTTCTTTAGTTTGAGTCGGAGCAAAACCGATTTCAGCGACGTAATCTGAACCGCACTCATCTGGAATATAAACAGAGAGACAGACAGGTGGTCAGAGAGACAGACAGGTGGCCAAAGAGACAGACAGCTGATCAGAGAGACAGACAGCTGGTCAGAGAGACAGACAGCTGGTCAGAGAGACAGACAGCTGATCAGAGAGACAGACAGCTGGTCAGAGAGACAGACAGCTGGTCAGAGAGACAGACAGCTGATCAGAGAGACAGACAGCTGGTCAGAGAGACAGACAGGTCAGATTGGACTATGGGCGGGTACAACAGGAAATAGGAGGGGTACAACAGGGAAGAGGAGTGGGGTACAACAGGAAGTAGGAGGGGGGTACAACAGGAAGTAGGAGGGGGTACAACAGGAAGTAGGAGGGTGTTGTTACCGGGGTCGTAGTCTCCAAGCTCTGATTGGACGGTGTAGGAGCCGAGGATGGTGTGAGTCGCGAAGGAACAGGGGAGCCGCCCAGAAACGACATCCTGTCTGAGCTGGAGACACAGGAAGTACCTACAGACAGACAGGAAGTGCTCAGACAGCTGATACAGGTGTGCCAGATCATTGACTGACAGGTGAGTGTTTACCTGGTGATGTCCTCAGACAGCTGGGCGGGGTCGGGGGGGTAAAACTTTACGTTAAACGAGAAGTTCCAGGGAACGCCTGAGAGACAGAAACAGAGCTGTTACCATGGTAACCCCGTAACAACCCTGTAACCCTAACGCCCAAGCCTCTCTAACGACCTCAATTCTCCCTACACGCTGTATAGCCTCTCTAAAGCCCTCCCTACACGGCCCCTACGCCTCACCACCAAAGCCCTCCTACATGGCCCACAGCGTCTCTAAAGCCCCCTCTACACTGGCCCACAGCCCTCTCTAAAGCCCCTCCCTACATGGCCCACAGCCCTCTCTAAAGCCCCTCCCTACATGGCCCACAGCGTCTCTAAAGCCCCTCCCTACCTGGCCCACAGCCCACTCTCTAAAGCCCCTCCCTACAGCATGGCCACTACCGCTCTCTAAAGCCCCTCCCTACATGGCCCACAGCCCTCTCTAAAGCCCCTCCCTACATGGCCATGGCATCTCTAAAGCCCCTCCCTACATGGCCCACAGCGCTCTCTAAAGCCCCTCCCTACATGGCCCACAGCCCTCTCTAAAGCCCCTCCCTACATGGCCCACAGCCCTCTCTAAAGCCCCTCCCTACATGGCCCACAGCGCTCTCTAAAGCCCCTCCCTACATGGCCCACAGCGCTCTCTAAAGCCCCTCCCTACATGGCCCACAGCGCTCTCTAAAGCCCCTCCCTACATGGCCCACAGCGCTCTCTAAAGCCCCTCCCTACATGGCCCACAGCGCTCTCTAAAGCCCCTCCCTACGCGGATCATTCTTCTTGCGTTCAGCGTGGTCGGGGCGCCGCGGTCCGTCTGATAGCAGTCAAAGAACGGACTTCTTCTCTCCTTTAGCCAACTGTTGCAACACGGTCTACGTGTCCACATTGTTACAAAATGTTGGAGGTGCGCAGCTCGGCGATCAGACCCTCCGCGACCAGGATGCGTTTCCGTCATATCGCCGGCCGCACAACACTGGCCGCGCTGATCGCAAGAAGCATGAAACAATTTTGTACAGCAGCAGACTATGTGGTGATGACTACTACATGTATGCCTATGAGTTAAAGTGCTTAACTTTTGGTAACTCCATGAATGTCTGGTTCATGAGACTAAACTGACCAATCAGGATCAAGTTTCGAAGATAAAGTGGGTGGAGCTACAGACCTCGGACCTGCTTCTTCATCTCCTTTGATGGATCCAACCAGTTCTATGAGACAGACATGTTAGAGAGACAGACAGGTAACAGAGACAGGCAGGTAAGAGAAACAGACAGGCAGATAGACAGGCAGGCAGACAGACAGACAGACAGACAGGTAAGAGAGACAGACAGACAGGTACCTTGTTGTTGTCAGCATCTCTGAAGCTCAGAGCGAAGTAATCTCTCTCCAGCAGGTTGACGTGTTCACAGACTTTATTAAACAGCTGAAACCCACGAGCTCGCTTCTACAGACAGAGAGAGAGTTTACGTTATATTATAATGTGTGTTATAAACAGTATCTCACAAAAGTGAGTACACCCCTCACATTTTAGTAAATATTTCATTATAGACCCTTTAAACGTGACCTCACGCTCCACTCCCGCGAGTTATGAACGCCATGACGGACGGCGGAAGAGCTATGTTGTGGACGGACGGCAAGCTACGCGTACGTTTTCGATCGCGTTTGTGTTCTCACATTCACAAGCATGCAGAGTAATCCTCACCAACACAAGCATGTTTATGTATTGCCTTTCTGTTTTAAATGAGTGATACAGCTAGCTAGCTAGCTGCCGTGCTAACCAGCTGTTCTTGCTAACAGGTCCAACCCGATGATGACCCACATAACTAACATCGGTTATTCACTGACCTAGCTACATATCAAAAAAATGAAAGCCGTTCCCTTGATCACTTAACTTAACACACATACAAAAAATATCAGTTAAATTAAAGATGATATGGCACGGAAACAAGCTTCAAAAAGGACAAAAAACAGTTAAATGCGGGTCTGTGGAGCTCCTATCCCGGCTAGCTGATGAGCTAGCCACAGCTAGCTTTGGACTGCTAACTGCTGCCCATCACGACCAACCATGTCCTCTAAAAACATGGGCTACGTGTTATATAAATCTTTATTTAAGTAAAGAATAGATGTTAATACAAAATAAACCCTAGATTGATGTTTTACCTTTGCCATTATGAGGTACCCAACCCTGCCGTTAGCGTAGCATCGCATACCTCTAACCCAGCCAGCTTTGAGATCAGCACCAGGACATGGGGATAACCCGTTTACCACATAGTGGTACAGATCGTGTGGACTGAAGTCGGGCAGACTCTGCGAGTTAATGAGGTCCGTGAAAACGGAGGGAGGAAGAATTAAGGGTTGGTATCCAATCCTGCTATCTCCACCTTCTCCAAATACTGCTCTTTGTGAGCACAGACCAGATGCCCTACCTCGACCGATAACGGCACGACAACTTGTTGTTCAATAGAAGAAGCCATAAAGCCATAAATACAGTTTATTTAGTGTTATGTATTTCAAACTGATTGAAACTATGAAACTTCCGCTCGTCTACTACATTGTTTAGCCGGTGATTTGCCATCCATCATGGCGTTGTCACGTGGTCGTGGTGACGTATGTGCAAAGGGTTTATATCTTTTAAAGGGACAACACTGAAGAAATGACACTTTGCTACAATGTAAAGTATTAAGTGTGCAGCTTGTATAACAGTGTAAAGTAGTAAGTGTCCAGCTTGTATAACAGTGTAAAGTAGTAAGTGTCCAGCTTGTATAACAGTGTAAATGTGCTGTCCCCTCAAAATAACTCAACACACAGCCATTAATGTCTAAACCGCTGGCAACTAAAGTCAGTACACCCCTATGTTAAATTCTCATAGAGGCAGCAGATGTTTATTATAAAGGCCAGTTATTACATGGATCCAGGATACTATGCATCCTCATAAAGTTCCCGTGGCCTTTGGAATTAAAATAGCCCCCCCACATCATCACATACCCTTCACCATACCCCCACATCATCACATAGCCTTCACCATACCTAGAGATTGGAATAGGGTACTTTCCATAAAATCATCTCTCAATGCAAATCAAACCAGCTATTAGGCTAACTGAAATAAAACCATGCCAATCTGTTTAGACATTAATGGCTGTGTGTTGAGTTATTTTGAAGGAACTGCACATTTACACTGTTATACAAGCTGTAAACTTAATACTTTACATTGTAGCAAAGTGTAATTTCTTCAGTGTTGTCCCATTAAAAGATATAATGAAATATTTACTAAAATGTGAGGGGTGTACTCACTTTTGTGAGATACGTATATATTACCTCCACGGTGCAGATGAACAGCGAGCCGTCCAGCAGCGTGACGCGGCTCTGCATGGTCCTGAAGCTGTCCCCAACCACCTGTCCCCCACCGTCTACACCCCGCTGTCCCCCTGTCTTCCCGCCCCTTACCTCCACGGTGCAGGTGAACAGCGAGCCGTCCAGCAGCGTGACGCGGCTTTGCATCGTCCTGAAGCTCAGGGCGTTTCTGGCTGGAGAGCGAGCGATGCGACTGCTCGATGACAGCGGACTGGACGAGTCCTCGGCCAATGAGCTGTGAGCGTGGCTTCCCCCTCCCTGTTTGGGTGTGGAGTGGGCGGCGGCTTCAGGGAAAGACTCTGCCTCCTGGGTACCTGGCTCTGTCGTCATGGTGATTCACCTGAGACACAGGGACAACACGGTTACCATGGAGACTAATGATGCTGCGAGCTGGAAACAGGTTACAGGTCTAATCACAGCAACTCAAAGGTAAAAAACAACAACTCCCAGGATGCATTTCACATTCACTTTGCAACTCATCAATTATCGAAATGGAGATTAATTTAAATGAATAATGTTTGCTGCCTGATGATGTCATCACCCCAAGTCCCGCGGTTACCATGGTTACCGCCTAATGACCCCCTCCAGCTGCCTGGTGAAGGGTTGCCATGGCAACATGTGGGGAGGGATTAAGGGGGAGGGACAATCAACTGTAATCTGGATTGAGACAGATGCTCCTGACTCACATCTGAATTATATATTACAACTAAATATTATATTTTTATATTCAGACAGAAATAAAATCCCTAAAAACAAAAATATAAAATATGCCAAATAGTTTGATGATAAGATTTAAATGTTCTTATTATTGTGGTTCTACATTATTATTATTATAATACATTATTATTATTATTATATTATTATTATTATTATTATTATATATTATTATTATTATTATTATTATTATTATTATTATTATTATTATTATTATTATTATTATTATTATTATTATTATTATTATTATATTCTACACATTCATCCCACTTCAGATCACAAGTTCTTTATTTATTAGTATAGATTATTACAGAGGTACATAATATGTAAATCTATAACGGAGACTTGATGCGGTAGTTTCCGGTCGTCCTGCAGCAGGAAACACCCCGCTGCAACACACACACACACACACACACACACACACACACACACACACACACACACACACACACACACACACACTGAGCGGCGGTGATGGAGCAGAATGATGCCCTCTCTTTCTCTCTCTCTCTCTCTCTGATCGATAATAAAACATAATCAGATCTAATCCTCCGTTTAGTTTTTCTGTTTCAGTGAATCAGACAGACAGGCAGATTTACCTGTGTGTGTCTCTCTCTCTCTCTCTCTCTCTCCTCCTCGTGCAGGACGCTGCCTCTCTTCCTCCCGGTATCTGACGCTTTTTTTTTTACTACGTCATCTCTCTCTTTACGACACAACGCACGGCGGCGGGGCGGTGACGTCACGACGCACGATGTGGGACAGCTGCTTGTATTAAATAGTTTTAATGAAGTTTTATTTCATATTTCAACTCCACCAGACTCCATGTAAATAATCAGGACTTTTAGCGTGTATAGAGCCAGCATATCTCCACCAGACTCCATGTAAATAATCAGGACTTTTAGCGTGTATAGAGCCAGCATATCTCCACCAGACTCCATGTAAATAATCAGGACTTTTAGCGTGTATAGAGCCAGCATATTTCCGACAGACTCCATGTAAATAATCAGGACTTTTAGCGTGTATAGAGCCAGCATATTTCCACCAGACTCCATGTAAATAATCCAGACTTTAATCATCGTAAAACACACTTCATTCAAAGTGGACAGAAACTAAATAAAACTACCAAAAGCCGTCTTGGTTCATCTTTCCACTGTTCCAACAATCACCACTCTGGTTTGCTTGAAATAAACCCTTAATTCACCCATTTACATGTGGAGATATGCTGGCTCTATACACGCTAAAAGTCCTGATTATTTACATGGAGTCTGGTGGGTTTGGCGATGGCTTTACTTAACAAAGGTCCGTTATTGCTGCATGTTGTTAGTGTGTAAGGGGCCACGGCCCCGTTCATACATGTAGGAACCATTATCTAAACTGGTATTAATATGTAAATATATAGTGTGTGTGTGTGTGTGTGTGTGTGTGTGTGTGTGTGTGTGTGTGTGTGTTACTCACATTTAGGAGACAGGAAGTGATGGAGAGAGACAGACAAAGCAGAGAGAGACTTTGCGTTAACTTGATTGTTAATGTGAGTACATTATTATACATACATACATATATATATATATATATATATATATATATATATATATATATATAACTAGTAACTAAAGCTGGAACAGATGAATGTAGTGAGTAACTAGTAACTAAAGCTGTAACAGATGAATGTAGTGAGTAACTAGTAACTAAAGCTGTAACAGATGAATGTAGTGGAGTAACTAAAGTAACTAGTAACTAAAGCTGGAACAGATGAATGTAACTAGTAACTAAAGCTGGAACAGATGAATGTAGTGGAGTAACTAAAGTAACTAGTAACTAAAGCTGGAACAGATGAATGTAACTAGTAACTAAAGCTGTAAACAGATGAATGTAGCGGAATAACTAAAGTAACTAGTAACTAAAGCTGGAACAGATGAATGTAGCGGAGTAACTAAAGTAACTAGTAACTAAAGCTGGAACAGATGAATGTAGCGGAGTAACTAAAGTAACTAGTAACTAAAGCTGTAACAGATGAATGTAGGGGAGTAACTAAAGTAAGTAGTAACTAAAGCTGTAACAGATGAATGTAGTAGAGTAACTAGTAACTAAAGCTGTAACAGATGAATGTAGTGGAGTAACTAAAGTAACTAGTAACTAAAGCTGTAACAGATGAATGTAGCGGAGTAATTAAAGTAACTAGTAACTAAAGCTGTAACAGATGAATGTAGTGGAGTAACTAAAGTAACTTGTGACTAAAGCTGGAACAGATGAATGTAGCGGAGTAACTAAAGTAACTAGTAACTAAAGCTGGAACAGATGAATGTAGGGGAGTAACTAAAGTAACTAGTAAGTAAAGCTGGAACAGATGAATGCAGCAGAGTAACTAAAGTAACTAGTAACCTAAAGCTGTAACAGATGAATGTAGCGGAATAACTAAAGTAACTAGTAACTACAAAGCTGGAACAGATGAATGTAGGCGAGTATACAAGTAACTAGTAACTAAAGCTGGAACAGATGAATGTAGCGGAGTAACTAAAGTAACTAGTAACTAAAGCTGTAACAGATGAATGTAGGCGGAGTAATTAAAGTAACTAGTAACTAAAGCTGGAACAGATGAATGTAGCGGAGTAACAAAGTAACTAGTAACTAAAGCTGTAACAGATGAATGTAGCGGAGTAACTAAAGTAACTAGTAACTAAAGCTGGAACAGATGAATGTAGCGGAGTAACTAAAGTAACTAGTAACTAAAGCTGTAACAGATGAATGTAGCGGAGTAATTAAAGTAACTAGTAACTAAAGCGGAACAGATGAATATAGGAGTAACTAAAGTAACTAAAGCTGGAACAAATGTGGGAGTAACTAAAGTAACTAGTGACTAAAGCTGTAACAGATGAATGTAGTGGAGTAACTAAAGTAACTAGTAACTAAAGCTGTAACGATGAATGAAGTGGAGTAACTAAAGTAACTAGTAAACCAAAGCTGTAACAGATGAATGTAGCGGAGTAACTAAAGTAACTAGTAAACCAAAGCTGTAACAGATGAATGTAGTGGAGTAACTAAAGTAACTAGTAACTAAAGCTGTAACAGATGAATGTAGCGGAGTACCTAAAGTAACTAGTAACTAAAGCTGTAACAGATGAATGTAGGGAGTAACTAAAGTAACTAGTAAGCAAAGCTGGAACAGATGAATGTAGAGGAGTAACTAAAGTAATTAGTAAACTAAAGCTTTAACAGATGAATGTAGTGGAGTAACTAAAGTAACTAGTAACTAAAGCTGTAACATATGAATGTAGTGGAGTAACTAAAGTAACTAGTAACTAAACGCTGTAACAGATGAATGTAGTGGAGTAAATAAAGTAACTATAACTAAATTTGGAACAGATGAATGTAGTAAACAAAGTAACTAGTAACTAAAGCTGTAACAGATGAATGGGGAGTAACTAAAGTAACTAGTAACTAAAGCTGGAACAGATGAATGTAGCGGAGTAACTAAAGTAACTAGTAACTAAAGCTGTAACAGATGAATGTGCGGAGTAATCAAAGTAACTAGTAACCAAAGCTGGAACAGATGAATGTAGCGGAGTAATTAAAGTAACTAGTAACTAAAGCTGGAACAGATGAATATAGAGGAGTAACTAAAGTAACTAAAGCTGGAACAGGTGAATGTAGCGGAGTAACTAAAGTAACTAGTGACTAAAGCTGGAACAGATGAATGTAGTGGAGTAACTAGTAACTAAAGCTGGAACAGATGAATATAGAGGAGTAACTAAAGTAACTAAAGCTGTAACAGATGAATGTAGTGGAGTAACTCAAGGAACTAGTAACTAAAGCTGTAACAGATGAATGTAGAGTAACCTAAAGTAACTAGTAACTAAAGCTGTAACAGATGAATGTAGCGGAGTAACTAAAGTAACTAGTAACCTAAAGCTGTAACAGATGAATGTAATGGAGTAACTAAGGAACTAGTAACTAAAGCTGTAACAGATGAATGTAGCGGAGTAACTAAAGTAACTAGTAACTAAAGCTGTAACAGATGAATGTAGCGGAGTAACTAAAGTAACTAGTAACTAAAGCTGTAACAGATGAATGTAGTGGAGTAACTAAAGTAACTAGTAACTAAAGCTGCAACAGATGAATGTAGTGGAGTAACTAAAGTAACTAGTAACTAAAGCTGTAACAGATGAATGTAGCGGAGTAACTAAAGTAACTAGTAACTAAAGCTGTAACAGATGAATGTAGTGGAGTAACTAAAGTAACTAGTAACTAAAGCTGTAACAGATGAATGTAGCGGAGTAACTAAAGTAACTAGTAACTAAAGCTGTAACAGATGAATGTAGTGGAGTAATTAAAGTAACTAGTAACTAAAGCTGTAACAGATGAATGTAGTGGAGTAAAAAGTACAATATTTCTCTCTGAAATGTAACGGAGTAGAAGTAGAAAGTGTCATGAAAAGACTCAAGTAAAGTACAAGTACCTCAACATGTGGACTGAAGTACAGTACTGGAGTACATGTACTTAGTTACATTACACCACTCTCATACATCAGAGCTCCCGTTATATCAGAGCTCTCGTTACATCAGAGCTCTTGTTACATCAGAGCTCTCGTTACATCAGAGCGAATGTGTTACCTGTGCAGGTGTTCAGAAGTCTCAGGATGAGGATGATGAAGATGAAGATGTAAAAGGATTCCTGTAGCTTGTGTTCCTCTTCCTCTCTTTCAGAGTCTCCGTCCTGTCTGTTGTTCGGATGGATTAGTGTTATTAGCCCCGCCCCCACAGATTATCCCCCTCCCCCCCACCCCTTCCAGCTGTTTGCACTCTGTCCTGATGGGCTCCCTGCAGGGGATTGTGGGATTTGTAGTGTTTAGGTCAGCGGAGGAGATCAGACATCAAAGAATTTAATGATTGCAGAAAAACACACACACAAACACGTACACGTACACGCACGCACGCACACGCACGCACGCACGCGCACACACGCACACACACACACACACACACACACACACACACACACACACACACACACACACACACACACACAGACCCAGACAGAGAGACTATGAGGCTGATGGTTAGAGTTATATTTCTGGGTTAAGGTTCATCCCCTGGTTGGGAATCTGGCTGTAGGTAGTTGGTTGTTAGGTTAAGTTAGGGTCAGTTTAGGGTTGAGAGGTTTGTAGCTGTATGTTAGGGTCAGTTTAGGGTTGAGAGGTTTGTAGCTGCTGGTTAGGGTCAGTTTAGGGTTGAGAGGTTTGTAGCTGCTGGTTAGGGTCAGTTTAGGGTTGAGAGGTTTGTAGCTGTATGTTAGGGTCAGGTTTAGTGTTGAGAGGTTTGTAGCTGTATGTTAGGGTCAGGGTTTAGTGTTGAGAGGTTTGTAGTCAGGTGGTTATGATGGTGAGGTTTGGTTTAGGTTGCTTGGTATGTATAGGTCAGTTTAGTGTTGAGAGGTTTGTAGCTGTATGTTAGGGTCAGTTTAGGGTTGAGAGGGTTGTAGCTGTTGATGTTAGGGTCAGTTTAGGGTTGAGAGGTTTGTAGCTAGCTGGTTAGGGTCAGTTTAGTGTTGAGAGGTTTGTAGCTGTTTGTTAGGGTCAGTTTAGGGTTGAGAGGTTTGTAGCTGTATGTTAGGGTCAGTTTAGTGTTGAGAGGTTTGTAGCTGTATGTTAGGGTCAGTTTAGGGTTGAGAGGTTTGTAGCTGTATGTTAGGGTCAGTTTAGGGTTGAGAGGTTTGTAGCTGCTGGTTAGGGTCAGTTTAGGGTTGAGAGGTTTGTAGCTGCTGGTTAGGGTCAGTTTAGGGTTGAGAGGTTTGTAGCTGCTGGTTAGGGTCAGTTTAAGGGTTTAAGGGGTTTGTAGTGTTTGTTAGTTTGGTGTGGGGGCTGGGTTGGGATTTAGGGTTGAGAGGTTTGTAGCTGCTGGTTAGGGTCAGTTTAGTGTTGAGAGGTTTGTAGCTGCTGGTTAGGGTCAGTTTAGGGTTGAGAGGTTTGTAGCTGTATGTTAGGGTCAGTTTAGGGTTGAGAGGTTTGTAGCTGTATGTTAGGGTCAGTTTAGGGTTGAGAGGTTTGTAGCTGTATGTTAGGGTCAGTTTAGGGTTGAGAGGTTTGTAGCTGTATGTTAGGGTCAGTTTAGGGTTGAGAGGTTTGTAGCTGTATGTTAGGGTCAGTTTAGGGTTGAGAGGTTTGTAGCTGCTGGTTAGGGTCAGTTTAGGGTTGAGAGGTTTGTAGCTGCAGGTGGAGGCAGTGGCCAGCAGAGGGAGACACACACTCAGAGAAACACAGAAACAGTCACACTGAGAGCCTTAAAACTCATGCACGCTGTCACTGACATTACTAGTTCCTGTTCCATATAAAACATATATAATGACATAAATAAAACACATATAATACATATATAATAGCATATAATGACATATATAATGACATCATGGACCGACCGAGAGCCTCATGTTGTCTAACCCTGCAGTGTTTGCCCCCAGTGTGTTGCTGTCTAACCCTGCAGTGTTTGCCCCCAGTGTGTTGCTCCCTAAGCCTGCAGTGTTTGCCCCAGTGTGTTGCTCCCTAAGCCTGCGGTGTTTGCCCCAGTGTGTTGCTCCCTAAGCCTGCAGTGTTTGCCCCAGTGTGTTGCTCCCTAAGCCTGCAGTGTTTGCCCCAGTGTGTTGCTGCCTAAGCCTGCAGTGTTTGCCCCAGTGTGTTGCTCCCTAAGCCTGCAGTGTTTGCCCCAGTGTGTTGCTGCCTAAGCCTGCAGTGTTTGCCCCAGTGTGTTGCTGCCTAAGCCTGCAGTGTTTGCCCCAGTGTGTTGCTGCCTAAGCCTGCAGTGTTTGCCCCAGTGTGTTGCTCCCTAAGCCTGCAGTGTTTGCCCCAGTGTGTTGCTGCCTAAGGCCCCGTCCACACGTACCAAAACGATCTTTTTTTTTAACCGTCTTCCCTGGATTCGTTTCAAGAAAAGTTGCGTCCAAACGAATCCACTTGTAAATGACTCAACACGCTACTTGATATTCCAGGCCTATAGGCGGCGCTGTTTCTGCTACAGAAATTCACCAAAAACGGAGAAGAAGAGCATAGTCACTTCCACTTCCCATCATGACATGACTATATTATAATGTTCTCTTAATACATCCGTGGACTATAATACCTTTCACCACTGCTCATTTTATAAAGGCTGCCGCAAGAAAACGTGTCTTTGTTTACATTGTATAATGTGCTGTTGGATTGCTTTTTATTTTGCATGATTGCAGCGCGCTAGTAGCGAGCTAACTTTAGCTCGCTAACATCGGCAGTCAAACAAACATCAATGATCCATGAATGATGTCTTTTTAGTAATCTATACGTTTTTCTTGCTGTAGCCTTTCTACGATAAGCCGTGGTAAAAGTTACTATAATCCGTTCAAGGAGTTTATAAGCAGACAGATTAGCTAGCTAGTTGATAAATTGTCTACTTCCACTTTATAAACAGATAGCCATAGCAGCTAACGTTAACGTTACTTCGCTGCTGGAG
The DNA here is from genome assembly GCF_010015445.1 of Perca fluviatilis. Classification (NCBI taxonomy): domain Eukaryota; kingdom Metazoa; phylum Chordata; class Actinopteri; order Perciformes; family Percidae; genus Perca; species Perca fluviatilis. The sequence goes on from NC_053133.1 coordinate 31,514,127, forward strand.
CGGTCAGCTACTTTAGCGATGGTTAACGTTAGCTACATAACGTTAGCAATATATCTTGTGTAGAATCCAGAGGGAAGGGTCAGGGAGCAGAGACAGTATTTAGATGAAGTGAGCTGGTGTAACCATGGAGATGGGACGTGCTGGCTTAGCTTCAACGCAGTTGTGTGCGTCAGCGGCCGTGGGAGAGGGTGTAAAAGAGGGGTGTGGCGATGACATCATCGATACGGATTCGTATTCACCATCCATACGAAGCCAAACGAGAGCCGTTTTCGGATTTTTTCACCCTGAGACCAGGTTTCAAAAAAGTGCGTTTTCAGGCAGTGCGTTTGCAGGATTCGTCTGGACGGTCGGCCAAAACGATGCAAAACATGTGCGTTTGCACAAAAAACGTTTCCGTGTGGATGGCCCCTAAGCCTGCAGTGTTTGCCCCCAGCGTGTTACTGCTGTGTTTGCCCCAGCATGTTGCTCCCTAAGCCTGCAGTGTTTGCCCCAGCATGTTGCTGCCTAAGCCTGCAGTGTTTGCCCCAGCATGTTGCTGCCTAAGCCTGCAGTGTTTGCCCCAGCGTGTTGCTGCCTAAGCCTGCAGTGTTTGCCCCAGCGTGTTACTGCAGTGTTTGCCCCACGTATGTGCGTTGCTACCGCCTGCAGTGTTTGCCCCAGCGTGTTTCTGCAGTGTTTGCCCCCAGCGTGTTGCTCCCTAAGCCTGCAGTGTTTGCCCCAGCGTGTTACTGCAGTGTTTGCCCCAGCATGTTGCTGCCTAAGCCTGCAGTGTTTGCCCCAGCATGTTGCTGCCTAAGCCTGCAGTGTTTGCCCCAGCATGTTGCTGCCTAAGCCTGCAGTGTTTGCCCCAGCGTGTTGCTGCCTAAGCCTTTAGAAAGACTCAGTGGTCATATGTTCAGATGTCCAGTTAGCTTTCAGCTCTGACTTACAGGATCATCAGTCTGGGATGGCCCAATGAAATCATGTGTTCATCACCTTTGTTGTTTGCATCTCTTATTTTAAATGTCTGTCGCTTTGTGACAGAATATGATCATTAGTTTATTTAAATAATTTAATTTAACTTCTGTTGCAGTCAGGATGAAGTCAACATGTCACAAATTCACTCAACAGTAAGTTCATCTTCTTATTTTATTTATTTATCATGTCTGGAGGGGGCGGAATGATATTATCCTCCCGGAGGCTTCTGATTGGCCGAGGCAGCTGTCAGTCAGTGGGGGCGGGGCCGGTAAGGGGGCGGGGCCTGTGGATCCTCGGAGTGTCGGCGTGTTGTTCAGCAGAGAGACTCCGAGGAGAAGAGAAGAAAGGAGAAGTTATATACCCAACGGCTGTTGTTTCTGCAGAGAAGAGACAGAAGGAGAAGAAGGAGAAGAAGAAGGAGATTAAGAGACAAAAGGAGAAGGAGAAGAAGGAGAAGAAGGAGAAGAAGGAGAAGCAGGAGGAGAAGAGACAGAACTAGAAGGAGAAGAAGAAGGAGATTAAGAGACTAAAGAAGGAAAAGGAGGAGAAGAAGAAAACTAACTAAAAGAAGTTTTAGTTAGTTTTTCGTTAACTTTTGCTGCCGAGATTCAAGAGATTCAAGAGACTCAAAACCTGTCTGTCTGCCTGTCTGCCTGTCTGTCTGCCTGTCTGCCCTGTCTGTCTGTCTGTCTGTCTGCCTGCCTGTCTGTCTGTCTGTCTGCCTGTCTACCTATCAGCCTGTCAGCCTGTCTGCCTGTCTGTCTGTCTGTCTGTCTGTCTGTCTGTCTTACTTACTGTCTGTCTGTCTCTCTGCTTGCCTGTCTGCCTGTCTGCCTGTCTGCCTGCCTGTCTGCCTGTCTGCCTGTCTGCCTGTCCTGGAGGATGTCCCCGGGTGTCTCCACTCTCTGCCGGCCCTCTGGCTCCTCCGGCGGAGACTCAGATTTCTGACAGCCGAACAGAACCAGATCCAGAACCAGAACCAGAACCAGAACCAGACTCAGACCCAGACCCAGATCCACAACCAGACCTGGATCTGGATCTGTATACCAGATTAAAGCAGCCTATCAGAGAGGATTGTCTGGGTTCAGGATGCCCTCAGATCTGACTGCAGGACTCGTCTTCAGGGTTCTGCTTCCCCTCACTCTGACTGCAGGTAACAGCTTTCTGGGGGGGGGGATATTTGTGTTAACATGTAGTAGCTTCACAGAACCAACGTAACCCTAACCCAAACTACAACATTAAAATAAACAGCAGATTAACAATCATATAAAATAACATTAATCAGAAATAAAAGATTAGAAAAAAATATTTTTTGAAACATTTTCCGAAACAACAAAGACACGAAAAGGGAAACTAGATTATTGGATATGTTGGAGACAGCGTCTGTTGGAGCTGATGGAGGGCGATGAAGGCTCGGCTGACATTCGCTGTGATTAACAACTCAAACTGATAGATATATACTGATAGATATATAATAT